>NC_088394.1:49327500-49627500 GCF_037993035.2 Macaca fascicularis
GGTGCAGCACAGCAACAGGGCACAAGTATACATATGTAACAAACCTGCACGTTATGCACATGTACCCTAGAACTTAAAGTATAATAATAAAAAATAATTTAAAAAATAAAAAAATAATAAAAATCATAACAAATTGAATAAAGGCAAAAAAAAAAAAAAAAACCGCAGACTTTTCCCCCTCAGTTCCTTGAAACTCCCCCTACCTTACTCGCTAGCCACATAAAAACTACCTGCTTTTCATTCTTGATAGACAGAATTGAGAGAGTCTGCTTTTCCACCTTCTTGCTTTAGCCAAATCAAACAAACCTTTCTCTCTCTCCAAGCACCTGTGTGTCAGTGTTTGGCATCAACTGCACGCCAGGCACACAAGCCTGAACTTGGGGTTCTATTTCAAGGTCAGTCACAAAAGATCACATACGATTCCATTTATATAAACTGTCTGTAATAGGTGAATCTATAAAGATAGAAAGGAGATTAGTGGTTGTCTAAGACTGGGGACATTGACATGTAACTGCTAATGGTTACAGATTTCCTTTTTTTTCTTTTAAAGACAGGGACCCATTCTGTCACCCAGGCTGGAGTGCAGTTGTGCTGTCACTCACTGTAACCTTGAACTCCTGAGCTCAAGCAATCCTTCTACCTCAGTCTCCCAAAATGTTGAGATTACAGGCATGAGCCAACGCACTTGGCCTTGAATTGTACATTTTAAATGAGTAAATTGTATGGTACATGGATTATATCTCTAAAAAGGTTGTTTTAATAAGTTAACAAAACTAAAACCTATGAAACCTACGAACTCAAGGTAAAAAATGTTAAACTCGGCCAAGCATGGTGGCTCACACCTGCAACCCCAGCACTTTGGGAGGCTGAGGCAGACAGATCACTTGAGGTCAGGAGTTCAAGACCAGCCTGGCCAACATGGTGAAACCCTGCCTCTATTAAAAAAAAAAAAAAAATACAAAAATGAGCGAGGCATGGTGGCATGCACCTGTAATCCCAGCTACTCAGGAGGCTGAGGCACAAGAATTGCTTGAACCCAGGAATTGAAGGTTGCAGTGAGCCAAGATCACACCACTGCACTCCAGCCTGGCAGAGCAAGACTCTGTCTTAAAAAAAAAAAAAAAAATTAAACTCCAGTCTTAATAAAAACTCACACTTTCCAACATCATAGCTCTATCCCATTCCTGGTGTCCACGCACCACCTACTGAGGTAAAGGCGCCCCTGTCCCTTCTGTGTCCCCGTTTTGCTACCCAATGAGTCTTAGACAGTAGCAGCTTCTGCCACTAAGAGCAATCTCAGGGAATAAGAGGAAAAGAAAGAGTTCTGGACCCTCCTTTCTTCCTCTGTGCATTCACTCCCAAGGTGATCTCATCCAGTCTTTGGTATTAAATCCATCTATACAAGGACACTCCGAAAGGTATGTCTCATCCTGGACCTCCATCTCAACTCCAGACTAGTATATTTATTACCTGACATCTCCATTAAGATGTCCAAAAGATATCTTGAATTTCATAGGCTCAGAACTAGCCTCTTGATTACTGCCCCCCATATTTCAGTCGCTCAGACCTAACATCCTCATCACCCTTGGGCCTCTCTCACTCCTCATATCCAAGCCATCAACAAGTCCTGCTAGTTCTGTACTTCTAGTTTTTGGATTAAGGAGGTGGATTGTTCATATGCATGTAATTTTGCATCCTCACAAATTTCACTAAATTGCTGTAAAGGGAATTATTTTTAAGGGCAAACCATCTGTACAAGGAGAACAAGAGAAAGAAAATTACAGAATGTCAGAAACTCAGGCCAGGCACGGTGGCTCACACCTGTAATCCCAGCACTTTGGGAGGCCAAGGTGGGTGAATCACTTGAGCCCAGGAATTCCAGACCAGCCTGGGCAACATAGTGAAACCCTGTCTCTACAAAAAAAAAAATACAAAAATTAGCTGGATGTGGTGGCACACACCTGTTGTCCCAAGCTACTTGGAGGGCTGAGGCAGGAGGATCACCTGAACCTTGGCAGGATGAGGCTACAGTGAACCGTGGTTGTGCCACACTGCACACTCCAGCCTGGGCAGCAGAGTGAGACCATGTCTCTCAAAAAAAGAAAAAGAATGTCAGAAACTGAACAGAAAACAGACAAGCGATAACTGATGAAAGACTTTTGAAAAGTTAAGTCCCAGCTCATGCTTGTAATCTCAGCACTTTGGGAGGCTGAGGTTGGAGGAACTCTTGAACCCAGGAGTTCAAAACCAGACTGGGCAATAGAGTGAGACCTCATCTCTACAATAAAATTTTATTAAGAATTAGCCGGGGGACACGCCCAAGATGACCAAATAGGAACAGCTCCAGCCTCCAGCTCCCAGCGTGAGTGACACAGAAGACGGGTGATTTCTGCATTTTCAACTGAGGTACCAGGTTCATCTCACTGGGGCGTGTCGGACAGCAGAAACCTCTGCAGATGTAAATGTCCCTGTCTGATAGCTTTGAAGAGAGCAGTGATTCTCTCAGCACAGAGATTGAGATCTGAGAACAGACAGACTGCCTGCTCAAGTGGGTCCCTGACCCTTGAGTAGCCTAACTGGGAGGCATCCCCTACTAGGTGCAGACCGGCATCTCACACCTCACACGGTGGGGTACACCATTGAGACGAAGCTTCCAGAGCAAGAATCAGACAGCAACACTCGCTGTTCAGCAATATTCTATCTTCTGCAGCCTCTGTTGCTGATACCCAGGCAAACAGGGTCTGGAGTGGACCTCAAGCAAACTCCAACAGACCTACAGCTGAGGGTCCTGACTGTTAGAAGGAAAACTAACACACAGAAAGGACACCCACACCAAAACCCCATCAGTACGTCACCATCATCAAAGACCAAAGGCAGATAAAACCACAAAGATGGGGAAAAAGCAGGGCAGAAAAGCTGGAAATTCAAAAAATCAGAGCGCATCTCCCCCTCCAAAGGAACGCAGCTCATCGCCAGCAATAGAACAAAGCTGGACAGAGAATGACTTTGATGAGTTGAGAGAAGAAGTCTTCTGCTGATCAAACTTCTCAGAGCTAAAGGAGAAACTACGTAACCAGCACAAAGAAACTAAAAACCTTGAAAAAAGAATGAATGAATGGATAACTAGAATACTCAATGCAGAGAAGACCTTAAAAGAACTGATAGAGATGAAAACCATAACACGAGAACTATGTGACAAATGCACAAGCTTCAGTAACCAACTTGATCAACTGGAAGAAAGAGTATCAGCGATTGAAGATCAAATGAATGAAATGAAGCAAGAAGAGAAGTGTAGAGAAAAAAGAGTAAAAAGAAATGAACAAAGCCTCCAAGAAATATGGGATTATGTGAAAAGACCAAATCTATGTCTGACTGGTGTGTCTGAAAGTGACGGGGAAAATGGAACCAAGTTGGAAAACACTCTGCAGGATATTATCCAGGAGAACTTCCCCAATCTAGTAAGGGAGGCCAACATTCAAATTCAGGAAATACAGAGAACGCCACAAAGATACTCCTTGAGAAGACCAACTCCAAAACACATAATTGTGAGATTCACCAAAGTTGAAATGAACGAAAAACTGTTAAGGGCAGCCAGAGAGAAAGGTCGGGTTACCCACAAAGGGAAGCCTATCAGACTAACAGCAGATCTCTCAGCAGAAACTCTCCAAGCCAGAAGAGAGTGGGGGCCAATATACAACATTCTTAAAGAAAAGAATTTTCAACCCAGAATTGCATATCCAGCCAAACTAAGTTTCCTAAGTGAAGGAGAAATAAAATCCTTTACAGACAAGCAAATGCTTAGAGATTTTGTCACCACCAGGCCTGCCCTACAAGAGATCCTGAAGTAAGCATTAAACATGGAAAGGAACAACAGGTACCAGCCATTGCAAAAACATGTCAAAATGTAAAGTCCATCGATGCTAGGAAGAAATTGCATCAACTAGTGAGCAAAATAACCAGCTAATATCATAATGACAGGATCAAGTTCACATATATTAATATTAACCTTAAATGTAAATTGACTAAATGGTCCAATTAAAAGACACAGACTGGTAAATTGGATAAAGAGTCAAGACCCATCAGTTTGCTGTATTCAGGAGACCCATCTCACATGCAGAGACACACATAGGCTCAAAATAAAGGGATGGAGGAAGATCTACCAAGCAAATGGAAAACAAAAAAAAGGAGGGGTTGCAATCCTAGTCTCTGATAAAACAGACTTTAAACCATCAAAGATCAAAAGAGACAAAGAAGGCCATTACATAATGGTAAAGGGATCAATTCATCAGGAAGAGCTAACTATCCTAAATATATATGCACCCAATGCAGGAGCACCCAGATTCATAAAGCAAGTCCTTAGAGACTTAAAAAGAGACTTAGACTCCTATACAATAATAATGGGAGACTTTAACACCCCACTGTCAACATTAGACAGATTGACGAGACAGAAAGTTAACAAGGATATCCAGGAATTGAACTCAACTCTGCACCAAGCAGACCTAATAGACATCTACAGAACTCTCCACCCCAAATCAACAGAATATACATTCTTCTCAGCACCACATCGCACTTATTCCAAAATTGACCACATAGTTGGAAGTAAAGCACTCCTCAGCAAATGTAAAACAACAGAAATTATAACAAACTGTCTCTAAGACCACAGTTCAATCAAACTACAACTCAGGACTAAGAAACTCAATCAAAACCGCTCAACTACATGGAAACTGAACAACCTGCTCCTGAATGACTACTGGGTACATAATGAAATGAAGGCAGAAATAAAGATGTTCTTTGAAACCAATGAGAACAAAGATACAACATACCAGAATCTCTAGGACACATTTAAAGCAGTGTGTAGGGGGAAATTTATAGCACTAAACGCCCACAAGAGAAAGCAAGAAAGATCTAAAATTGACACCCTAACATCACAATTAAAAGAACTAGAGAAGCAAGAGCAAACACATTCAAAACCTAGCAGAAGGCAAGAAATAACTAAGATCAGAGCAGAACTGAAGGAGATAGAGACACAAAAAACCCTTCAAAAAATCAATGAATCCAGGAGCTGGTTTTTTGAAAAGATCAACAAAATTGATAGACTGCTAGCAAGACTAATAAAGAAGAAAAGAGAGAAGAATCAAACAGATGCAATAAAAAATGATAAAGGGGATATCACCACCAACCCCACAGAAATACAAACTACCATCAGAGAATACTATAAACACCTCTATGCAAATAAACTAGAAAACCTAGAAGAAATGGATAATTTCTTGGACACTTACACTCTCCCAAGACTAAACCAGGAAGAAGTTGAATCCCTGAATACACCAATAGCAGGCTCTGAAATTGAGGCAACAATTAATAGCCTACCATCCAAAAAAAGTCCAGGACCAGAAGGATTCACAGCCGAATTCTACCAGAGGTACAAGGAGGAGTTGGTACCATTCCTTCTGAAACTATTCCAATCAATAGAAAAAGAAAAGAAGGAATCCTCCCTAACTCATTTTACGAGGCCAACATCATCCTGATACCAAAGCCTGACAGAGATACAACAAAAAAAGAGAATTTTAGATCAATATCCCTGATGAACATCGATGCAAAAATCCTGGATAAAATACTGGCAAACCAAATCCAGCAGCACATCAAAAAGCTTATCCACCATGATCAAGTGGGCTTCATCCCTGGGATGCAAGGCTGGTTCAACATATGCAAATCAATAAATGTAATCCAGCATATAAACAGAACCAAAGACAAAAACCATGTGATTATCTCAATAGATGCAGAAAAGGCCTTTGACAAAATTCAACAGCCCTTCATGCTAAAAACTCTCAATAAATTCGGTATTGATGGAATGTGTCTCAAAATAATAAGAGCTATTTATGACAAAGCCACAGCCAATATCATGCTGAATGGGCAAAAACTAGAAGCACTCCCTTTGAAAACTGGCACAAGACAAAGATATCCTCTCTCACCACTCCTATTCAACATAGTATTGGAAGTTCTGGCCAGGGCAATCAGGCAAGAGAAAGAAATCAAGGATATTGTTAGGAAAAGAAGAAGTCAAATTGTCCCTGTTTGCAGATGACATGATTGTATACTTAGAAAACGCCATTGTCTCAGCCCAAAATCTCCTTAAGCTGATAAGCAATTTCAGCAAAGTCTCAGGATACAAAATCAATGTGCAAAAATCACAAGCATTCTTATATACCAGTAACAGACAAACAGAGAGCCAAATCATGAATGAACTCCCATTCACAATAGCTTCAAAGAGAATAAAATACCTAGGAATCCAGCTTACAAGGGATGTGACGGACCTCTTCAAGGAGAACTACAAACCACTGCTCAGTGAAATAAAAGAGGACACAAACAAATGGAAGAACATACCATGCTCATGGATAGGAAGAATCAATATTGTGAAAATGGCCTTACTACCCAAGGTAATTTATAGATTCAATGCCATCCCCATTAAACTACCAATGACTTTCTTCACAGAATTGGAAAAAACTGCTTTAAACCAAAAAAGACCCCGCATTGCCAAGACAATCCTAAGTCAAAAGAACAAAGCTGGAGGCATCACGCTACCTGACTTCAAACTATGCTACAAGGCTACAGTAACCAAAACAGGATGGTACTGGTACCAAAACAGAGATATAGACCAATGAAACAGAACAGAGCCCTCAGAAATAATACCACACATCTACAGCCATCTGATCTTTGGCAAATCTGACAAAAACAAGAAATGGGGAAAGGATTCCCTATTTAATAAATGGTGCTGGGAAAATTGGCTAGCCATAAGTAGAAAGCTGAAACTGGATCCTCTCCTTACTCCTTATACGAAAATTAATTCAGATGGATTAGAGACTTAAATGTTAGACCTAAAACCATAAAAACCCTAGAAGAAAACCTAGGTAATACCATTCAGGACATAAGCATGGGCAAGGACTTCATGTCTAAAACACCAAAAGCAACAGCAACAAAAGCCAAAATTGACAAATGGGATCTAATCAAACTAAAGAGCTTCTGCACAGCAAAAGAAACTACCATCAGAGTGAACAGGCAACCTACAGAATGGGAGAAAATTTCTGCAGTCTACTCATCTGACAAAGGGCTAATATCCAGAACCTACAAAGAACTCAAACAAATTTACAAGAAAAAAACAAACAACCCAATCAAAAAGTGGGCAAATGATATGAACAGACACCTCTCAAAAGAAGACATTCATACAGCCAACAGACACATGAAAAAATGCTCATCATCACTCACCATCAGAGAAATGCAAATCAAAACCACAATGAGATACCATCTCACACCAGTTAGAATGGCGATCATTAAAAAGTCAGGAAACAACAGGTGCTGGAGAGGATGTGGAGAAATAGGAACGCTTTTACACTGTTGGTGGGACTGTTCAACCATTGTGGAAAACAGTGTGGCGATTCCTCAAGGATCTAGAACTAGAAATACCATTTGACCCAGTCATCCCATTACTGGGGATATACCCAAAGGATTATAAGTCATGCTGCTATAAAGACACATGCACACGTATGTTTACTGCAGCACTATTCATAATAGCAAAGATTTGGAATCAACCCAAATGTCCATCAGTGACAGACTGGATTAAGAAAATGCAGCACATATACACCATGGAATACTATGCAGCCATAAAAAAGGATGAGTTTGTGTCCTTTGTAGGGACACATCTGCTCTCCTGCCCCAGCAGTTTCCTCTGCTCACTCTCATCACCTTTCCTGCTCCTAGGCTCGCCTGGTCATGTGTCCTTCACTATGCTCTGAGTCTCCCTCTTTCCAAGCCACCTCCACTCTACTTGACACACTCTCCCTTAAGATACCAAAGTACACAAGCTCAAGTCCCTGCACCTCACCTTTACTCCCAGACGTGGAAGGAAGATGACATGAAGACCCAAACGCCACTTGGCAAGAGATCTGGGGTGTGCAGAGGGGCAGGTCTGAGGTTGTGGAAGCTCCAGGGGCTCCCTGCTGGAAGCTGCATTGAAGCTGGCTATTGAATGTGACTCTGAGCTGAGACCTCTTCTTGAAGCTCCAGACCAGGAGCCAGCTGCCAGTTGGAGCCCTCCATTTGGTGCCTCAGAGGAACCTTGCACTCTGTAGGTCTAACTCCGAACCCAGAAAATCCCCCCATCTCAGCCCTGTCTCTTAGGGAAAGCACCGCCTCAGACCCAGTTCTGCACCAAACCCACATTTGAGTCATGGGGCTCCTGCCCTGCACTGTGAGCACTCTGGATAAGCCAGTGCCGAGGGGGAAAGAGCTCTAAATGCCAAGCCAAAACATGAGTTTCAACTCCACCTCCAGCTCTGAGAGCTGTGGGTAGGGAAAGGCCCTAGTCCAGTCTGCTGTAGAAAGACCAGTCTGCCACTGCATGGCACATGGATGGCAGGGGCAGAATGTGGGTGGAGAGAACAGAAGGTGGGCAGGGCGGAGGAGGCAGGGACATGGCTGTAGCCATGGAGATGCGAGGACAGACAGGACTTGGTGGCCACTTGGATGAACCAAGGGAGGGGTCCGGAAGAGACACCCAGTTTTGTATCAGATGTATAGAGCATGGGGTGCTATTCATTGATCGAGAGAGGAGGAGGAAGAAGAGGTATGGCATGGGAAGAGATAGCTGAGCTCCGTCATGAATGTCATTTGAAGTCCCCACAGAGAGCCAGACCCGCCAGCGCCTTCGCTGCTTCAGCCGGCCCTCAGGGTGGCTGTGCTCCCTGGCCCTCTCGGCTCCCGCTTCGTAGCTGTCAGCTGCAGTGGGAGACAGTTGCACAAGGGCCCAGCATCTCTGTGTGTTGACCCAGGGGACTGCTGCATGGCCCATGCCGAGCAGAAGCTGATGGATGACCTTCTGAACAAGACCCGTTACAACTACCTGATCCGCCCAGCCACCAGCTCATCACAGCTCGTCTCCATCGAGACGGAGCTCTCCCTGGCCCAGTGCAGCAGCGTGGTAGGTGCAGAGGGAACCTGTGGCTCAGGCTCAGGTGAAGAGGCAACTCATGCCCAAGCCCCAAGCAATCAATATCCAGAGGAATGAAATGACTAGAGTTGACTTAGACTCATCAATACAGGGCGGGGAGGCCGGAGGAGAGTGCATGAGGTTTATAGGTGTCCAATATTTAATGAAGTCATGGTTTTGTCAACAAGAAAGAAATGAGGGTGGGAGCGGGATCACCACTGGCTAGGCAACCAATGGGCCTGCATAAACTCTGCTCTGCTGAGTCTCCAGCACAACCATAAGCTCCTCCTCCTCATCCTCCCAGCCCTGCCCTACTCTCTCCCCCAGCTTGCTCAGCAGGTGACCTTACAGGCTCCCTACTTATTGGGGGAAATACAAAACCACACTTGGGGAACTGACGGGTACAGAGGCCCAGGTGTAGTGGCGGGACCACAGGCAGTGCAGCACCTACTGAGCCAGGTGGGTAAGGGTGTGGAGAGTGGGCATGGCCACTGCAGGCATGGAAAGGAGGCGCAGATATGGAAAGGAGGCGCAGATATGGAAAGGAGGCGCAGATATGGAAAGGAGGCGCAGATATGGAAAGGAGGCGCAGATATGGAAAGGAGGCGCAGATATGGAAAGGAGGCGCAGATGGCAGCTCTCCCAGGGACCATTGTCAGGGTCTCCATGTGTGGACGTGTGCAGAGGTGGGGGTGCTGAGGAGGAAGGAGGTGCAGGGAATTTCTCATCTTCTCTCTACTGCCTCTGAGTTGGAGCTGACAGAGGGAGCCGTGGCCCACTGTACACTAACACAATGTCCCCACCCACAGGGTTAGAATCCCCCCTGGACGCAGCTCTGAGAGGAGCAGTCACAAGTGAAGAGTGCCGGGTGCTTGTGTCCTGCAGGGGGAAGGAGGTCACCAAGGGGGCTGACCCTCCTCTGGCCCGGTGGCTGCCTTCGGACACACCAGCCTCTCTCTCTAGCATGGTGGCCCGCACACACCCAGCCTGTCAAACCTACAGACCCCAAGAAGGCTTTGGCCAAATTAATGAACAGCTCTGTTTCCCAGGAGGAAGCACAGCTGAAGGATGTGGAAGGCAGTAGAGCTGTGTGTGCTCCACCCCCTCTCTCCAGTCGGACCGGAAAGAAGCGGGCTTTCAGCCAGGCTCACCCAGGCTGGGGTCTGAGTGTCACTGTCCAGCTGTTGGCTTCTTGCTGAATGGGTGAGCCCAGCTGCTCCTGTGCAGATGCCACCCTAGTGAGGGTGAACAAGCAGGCGAGTTCCATTTCTGAAAGCGTGGGTATACAGTAAATATTAGGCTGTGGGCTGCTGGGCCAAGAAAGGGTGTTTATTTTTCAGGGTTTATTTATCTATTGACTTGATGAGGGACGGTTGTAGGTACAACCAGTTTAAAGATGGAAATTTTGAGAGAGCAGGCAGGGATTTAGCGCTGGGGAAAGCAAGCAGGCTTGTCAAAGCAGCTGTTTTGGGGAGGCCAGAATCCTGTACCAATGTCCTCAGCACGTTCATCAGCTGCTGGGGGAGTGCCAGGTAGGATTAAAGCACAGAACTTTCTGGATGATAGAAATGTTCTGTATCTTCAAAGGAGGTGGGTTACATGGGTAATGCATTTGTTAAAACTGATCAAAATGTAAACCAGATCTGTGCATTTCACTGAATATAAATTATGCCTCAAATTAAAAACATGTTTTAAAAGACAGATGGGCCGGATGCAGTGGCTCACGCCTGTAATCCCAGCACTTTGGGAGGCTGAAGCAGGCAGATCACTTGAGTTAGGAGCTCGAGACCAGCCTGGAAAACATGGTGAAATCCTGTCTCTATTAAAAATATAAAAATTAGCCAGGCATGGTGGCACACGCCTGTAATCTCAGCTACTCAGGAGGCTGAGGCAGGAGAATTGCTTGAACCTAGGAGGCGGAGGTTTCAGTGAGCAGAGATCATGCCACTGCACTACAGCCTGGGTGACAGAGCGAGAATCCATCAAAAAAAAAAAAAAACCCACAGATGGAGGTTTTCAACTTTCACTAAAGGCAGAGTAGCTTTTTACAGATTAGCCTCCCCCACAAGAGCAGTTAGAAAAACTGGACAAAAATGTGCCCCAGCAAAAACAATTGTTTGAAGGTAATTGGAGACCTTAGCCAGGACTTGCGTGACCAGTCCTAGGAGGTGACCCTGAGTCTGTAGTGCTTTTCCCACATTTGGTGATTGGTAAACAGTAGAGGACTAAGAGGCTAAGAAAGTGAGTATGAAGTTGTAGTTAACAGGCTGGAAAGCCTAGCTGAATGTTTGGCACTCTCACAGGCTGAAATGACCTAATGAGAATTTGGGTCCCAGTAAGGAGATGGGACCCTGGAAGGGCCACCCCTAGGAGTCCAAGTGAATACAAAATAGACCACCCATCACAAAAACTAAAACCTTGAACCAGCTTAGTCCCAAACTAGATGAAGGTGATCTGCCCTTGCTCCAATTGTGTGCCATAAAGTCAAAGTCAAAACTCTCTGGAGGCAGGTAAAAGTTTACTAGGAAATGCCATAAGACAAGATAGGACTAAATGAGAAAGACCAAGAAAAAAACCAATAGAAACATACCTGTAAGGAGGAAACTTTTTTTTTTTTTTTTTTTTTTTTGGAGACGGAGTCTCGCTCTGTCACCCAGGTTTGAGTGCAGTGGCACGATCTCAGCTCATTGCAACCTCTGCCTCCCAGGTTCAAGCGATTCTCCTGCCTCAGCCTCCCAAGTAGCTGGGATTACAGGCATGCGCCACCACACCTGGCTAATTTTTGTATTGGCCAGGCTGGTCTTGAACCCCTGACCTTCAGGTGATCCATTCGCCTCCGCCTCCCAAATTGCTGGGATTACAGGCGTGAGCCCCTGCGCCTGGCCAGTATTTTGCCACAATTTAAAATAAATACTTTTTTTTTTTTCAGGTTTGTGTTCAGACTATATTCTAAACAGTCACATGGCAGCTTACTCTTCTCCAGGCCTTGCTGCCGGCTTTTTGATGTTTATGATCTTTGCCTTCTTGTGGTCTCCTCGGTAGAAGAACGGCATGCAGGGCTTGCTGTAAAGATCTTTGGAGGGAGAAAGGCAGGGCACTGAGCACCGTGCAAGCCCTCCCTTGCTCCTACCTGCCCACCTCACCCAAAGGCTCTCTACTCACCACCCTGCTTGTCGGCAGCTCCAAGCTCCTGAGGGCCTGGGGTCCCTGGTGCGGACTCATCAGCAGGGTTCTGGGCAGCTGCCCGCAATCCGCCATGCCCCTGGTTACGGTCACCCACAAGCGGAAACACCAGCTCCACCTGGAGGGAAAGGTGGTCTGTTGCCACGCCCGTGCCCACACCCACCTCCACCCCCACCCCCGCAGAGGTGTGGCATGTCTTAGAGGGTCCGGAGAAATCAGAAGGTGGGAAACCAAGAGCATAAGGGGGTCTGGGAGGGACCGCCAAGGCAGGCAGCAAAGGAGGGGCAGGAAGAGGCGGGCTCACCATGGCCTCCTGGCTCTTCAGTTCCTCTGGGATGCTTGGCCTGGGCCGAGGTGCCTCCTCCTCCTCCACCTCCTCCCTGTCCAATCCATCTCCTGTGGGGGGTTGCCAGAGGGCTTCTCAGACAACCCAACAAGGGAGGTAACAGTGGGCCCACCTCTGCCCCCACCCTCACTGTGTAACCCCGGGCCAGCCCCTCCCCAGAGGGAAATCAGCAGCTGTTCTTTATTTTTTTTGAAGAGACAACGGCTCCCTGTGTTGCCCAGGTGCAGTCCCACTACCAATCAACACGGGAGTTCTGACAGGCTCCATTTCCGACCTGGGCCAGTTCACCCATTCAGAGGCCACCCTGGTGGTCCCCACTCCCAGGAGGTCACCATATCTATGCTGAACTTAGTGCGGATACCCGGTCGGCATAATGACCAACTGTTCTAAAGAGTCAGTCCTACGCTCCTAACAGTCCCCCCTTCTTCCTGGGGCTCATCTCCTCTTCCTCTGAGCGGCCTCCCATACCTTCCCCAGCGAGAGCCATGAGGCTCAACTGGGCCTGCAGCTGCTGGTTCTGCTGGATGGCAGCTTCCAGGTGTTCCTAAGAGGCCAGGAAAGAGAGTGAGAAGGCACAGAGGTTGCCAGGTCGTCGCCCTCGGGGCCCCGCCCTCATCAACTCCCTCAACTGGGTCTCTTGCAACTATTGGTGGGCCATCTCAGCCACCACTTTGCCCTGAGCTTCCTGCTGCTGCAGCTGGGCAGTACCTCCTTCTTAGAGGCCAGCTGCTGATAGGTGGCCACGTACTGCTGCAGGGGACCCAGGTAATGGTCTCGCTGCTGCTGCAGACTCTGAGCCTCTTGGCTCTTCAGCTCTACCTGCAGGATAGATGTCAGGGTAGCTAGTGGCTGGCTTCCAGATTCTAGGCCCATAAACAGGGTAGCGAGGGCACTGTGGGACTCTGTCGCCTGCCCAGGTCCCTGGCCCCTGGCCCCTTCCTCCAGGCCTAAGTGACTGCCTCCCTTGCCTAGAGGCCATGCCTCCCTCCCCAGCCTCAAATCTCACACCCTACCTCCCACCATTCAAACTGTAAGCCACATACTGGTGGAAAAGCAGAGGGAGCCAACCACCATCTGCTAATTTGTGGTGAGATCGTTCTGTATGATCTCCATGGTTTGCACACGCCTCCACCTGCTCCCCCCAGAGCTCGGCCTTCCGCCCCAGCTCCCCCAGCCTCTCCTCCAGCTCCTGCAGCTTCACCTCCTGCTCCTGCATCTTCTCCTCCTGCTCCTGCAGCCTCACTTCCTGCTCCCACATCTTCTCCTCCTGCCTCTGCATCTTTTCCTCCTGTTCCCGAATCTTCTCCTCCTGCTCCCACATCTCCTCCTCCTGCTCCTGCATCTCCTCCTCCTGCTCCCACATCTCCTCCTCCTGCTCCCGCATCTCCTCCTCCTGCTCCCGCATCTCCTCCTCCTGCTCCCGCATCTCCTCCTCCTGCTCCCGCATCTCCTCCTCCTGCTCCCGCAGCTTCTCCTCCTGCTCCCACAGCTTCTCCTCCTGCCTCCACATCTTCTCCTCCTGCTCCCACATCTTCTCCTCCTGCCTCTGCATCTTTTCCTCCTGTTCCCGAATCTTCTCCTCCTGCTCCCGCATCTTCTCCTCCTGCTCCCACAGCTTCTCCTCCTGCCTCCACATCTTCTCCTCCTGCTCCCACAGCTTCTCCTCCTGCCTCCACATCTTCTCCTCCTGCTCCCACATCTTCTCCTCCTGCCTCTGCATCTTTTCCTCCTGTTCCCGAATCTTCTCCTCCTGCTCCCACATCTCCTCCTCCTGCTCCCGCATCTTCTCCTCCTGCTCCCACAGCTTCTCCTCCTGCTCCCACATCTTCTCCTCCTGCTCCCACATCTTCTCCTCCTGCCTCTGCATCTTTTCCTCCTGTTCCCGAATCTTCTCCTCCTGCTCCCACATCTCCTCCTCCTGCTCCCGCATCTTCTCCTCCTGCTCCCACAGCTTCTCCTCCTGCTCCCACAGCTTCTCCTCCTGCCTCCACATCTTCTCCTCCTGCTCCCGCATCTTCTCCTCCTGCTCCCGCATCTTCTCTTCCTGCCTCCATATCTTCTCCTCCTGCTCCTTCTTCTCCTGCTCCTGCATCATCTCCTCCTGCTCCCACAGCTTCTCCTCCTGCCTCCACATCTTCTCCTGCTCCCGCATCTTCTCCTCCTGCTCATGCATCTTCTCTTCCTGCCTCCACATCTTCTCCTCCTGCCCCCGCATCTTCTCCTCCTGCTCCCGCATCTTCTCCTCCTGCCTCCACATCTTCTCCTGCTCCCGTATTTTCTCCTCCTGCTCGTGCATGTTCTCCTCCTGCTCCCGTATCTTCTCCTCCTGCTCCCACATCTCCTCCTCCTGCTCCCGCATCTTCTCCTCCTGCTCCCGCATCTTCTCCTCCTGCTCCTGCATCTTCTCCTCCTGCTCCCGCAGCTTCTCCTACTGCTCCCACAGCTTCTCCTCCTGCCTCCACAACTTCTCCTCCTGCTCCCGTATCTTCTCCTCCTGCTCATGCATCTTCTCTTCCTGCCTCCACATCTTCTCCTCCTGCTCCCGCATCTTCTCCTCCTGCTCCCGCATCTTCTCCTCCTGCTCCCACAGCTTCTCCTCCTGCCTCCACAACTTCTCCTCCTGCTCCCGTATCTTCTCCTCCTGCTCATGCATCTTCTCTTCCTGCCTCCACATCTTCTCCTCCTGCTCCCGCATCTTCTCCTCCTGCTCCCGCATCTTCTCCTCCTGCTCCCGCATCTTCTCCTCCTGCTCCCGCATCTTCTCCTCCTGCTCCCGCAGCTTCTCCTCCTGCTCCCGCAGCTTCTCCTCCTGCCTCCACAACTTCTCCTCCTGTTGCTGGTTCATGTGGTTCCACAACTCGTTCTCTTCCACCCAGGCTTGGAGCTTTGCTGCCACACTCTGCAGCTCCTTACCCAGGTGGTCAGCATCCGCCTGCAGCTGCTGCTGGAACAGTGAAAGTGTTGGTTTGAACCTCAGAAGGAAAAAGACTCATGAGCTAGCCATATAAATGTAATCTATAAAATAATAGTTTTCATCCATAATCCTTTAAAAAAATTTTTTTAAGCCCTAACTCTGAGATTCTGATATCCCAGGCAGGGCCCCAATTTGTATATTTTTAGCACACTCTAGAGGATTCTATGCAGGACCAGAACAAGGACCCAAATTTTTGAGCTCCTGGCTGGACCTCCCCATAACCTGCATGATCCCTAGACCAAGGTCCCAGCCGGATGGGGCTCCTACAACCCCCGGGGCTGCAGCCACTCGCCTGTGGCAGTAGGAGCTTGGCCCTCTCCAGCTTCCTTTTTAGCTCCTTTACGTTGAGCTGGATCTCAGACTTTTCAGATTCTACAAGTCGAAGTTTTTCTAGCAGTTCGGCATTTTTCTCCTTCAGCTCCTCATTGGTTATGCTATGGCCAGAGGCAGTAGAGAAAGGAATGAATGAAGAACAGAAAGGACCACTTTGGTGATCAACCCTCTACTTTCGCCCACAACCACAGAACCGTGGCATTGGAAGGGACCCCAGGAATTAAAAGTCCCGGGTGGCAGGCCAGAGAGAAGACATGAGTTGCCTGAGGCTACCCATGAGTCAGTGGCACAGCTGGCACTAGAGCTTCCCTGCACACACATGAAAACCTGCATGAGCCTCTCACCATGCTCACCTGTACCCCCCACCTCCCAGCACACCACCCACGCTAAGGGCCTCCAGACCTCCCATCCCACCTTCCCCCATCCTATGTGTTTCTGTACAGCTCCAAACTCAGGGCGTCCCTCTCCTTTGTTAACTCCTCGATGTACTGCAAATAGAGACAGGTGAAGTCAGGACACAGCAGGCAGAGGAGCAGCTGGCCAACCAGGAACAACAGCTCTCATGACTACTCCACAGTAACACTTCCTCACTCCCAATCACACCTGACATGTTCTCAAGGCATTTCCAAGCCCATGGTCTCATTTGTTTTTCTTTGTTTTGTTTCTTTCTTTTCTGTTTTGTTTTTTTGTTTTTTGTTTTTTGAGGCAGAGTTTCACTCTTGTTGCCCTGGCTGGAGTGCCATGGGCCAATCTCGGCTCACCACACCCTCTGCCTCCCGGGTTCAAGTGATTCTCCTGCCTCAGCCTCCCAAGTAGCTGGGATTACAGTCATGTGCCACCACACCCAGCTAATTATGTATTTTTAGTAGAGATGGGGTTTCTCCATATTGGTCAATCTAGTCTTGAACTCCTGACCTCAGGTGATACGCACGCCTCGCCCTCCCAAAGTGCTGGTATTACAGGCGTGAGTCAGAGCACTGGCCCTCATTTGTTTTTCAAAGAACTCAGTAAAGGTGGAAGAGACAGGGAAAGAGATTGAATTTATAGCTGGCTAACGGGGGCCCAGAGAGATCAGATAATATTGCTATTGTTATTACTGTTATTGCTACCACTGTTGGAACCTTTACTGACTGCTTCACCAGGCACTGCGCTAACAGTCCCATTTAATCCTCACAACCTCCATAGGTGATGGTTACCATTATTACCTCTATTGTGTAGATGAAAAACATGGGGTATTAAAGGTTAAGTGCTTGCCTACGATCACTTAGAGCTGGGATTTCAACACCCAGGTATATCTGATTCTCTAAGCCCATTCTTTCACCGAGGGTAGGGGCACAGACAAGGAGGAGGAAATTAATCTTTTATTGACTTTTTAAAAGGATGATACGTTCACATAGTCCAAAACTCAGAAAGTACAGAAGGGAAACATCTCCCCCACAACACTGTTCCTCTCTCCTGAGTTTTTTATGAATCCTTACAAACATGTTTTATATATATTACCATAATACATACACACACACATATGCGTGCTCCCTCTCTCAACACAGATAATAACATACTCAAGATACTCTTCCGTACCTTTATGGTACAAGTACCCTAACCACCACTTAGACCACCACTTGGGGCCAAGGCCACAGCCAAGTATGGGCACGGCAGGCACTTGGCCTCCGAGCTCTCTGTCCAGTGCTCGCTCCCCACAGTACCCCCCAACTCACCCACAGCAGCCGACTCAGCCCCCGTCTTCCTCTAACAACCACACACAAAAGCAGCAAGAAATGGCCATGCTACCTTCTGGGCAGGACACTCCATCCTACAGAAGGGACCTTTAGGCTCACTCCTCCATCTGCGAAGCCAGGGTCCCAGGGGACGGGGCAGGTGGTTGGACTCACCCTGTCCGCCGCCTTCTTCTGGGTAATGACAGCAAAGAGAGAGACCGCTCTAACTCTCCTGCAAACTTCCATGAATCATGCAGGCGGCTGACCAGATCCCTGGACTCTCCTGGAATGGGAGACATTCAGATGCGGCCCAAAGGACTCCCCCTAAAGGCCTGTCAAAGTGCCAGGTTGAAGGATAACGGGGTGCCAGATTCCCACCTTCCAACTGCTGGGCAGCATGCTGGCTGTAATAGAGTGCCGTCTGAAGCTCACTTTTCTGACATGAAAGGATTCGTATGGTATGAACCTGGGCCTTTGGGAGAAAAGACAAGCAAGTGCTGAAAGAGAAGCAAAGAAACCTTCTCCGGAAGACAGGAGGGAACTTCACACCCTGCACTCACCTCTAGCTCCCTCCTTAGGGCTTGCTGATACTGCAGGCTTGCCTTCTTTTTCTATAGAAAGAGGAAGGCAGAGCTCTTCCTAGGGGGAGGCAGAGATGGCACAGCAAGAGACATGCCCCCAGAATGGCACCACTGCCCCAGGACAGGCCCACCCATGGGACCAGGTTATCAGGGATCCTGTGGGGATGGGGTGGAATCTGGGGGGTGAGCCTTCTTCCTCAGGCTGGGAGTGGGCGGGATGAGACTGGGGCCTCTACATCTGAGTGCCCCCCCAAACCCAGCAGTCATGTCATGAGCAAACAAAGAAATTACGTTACTTCTTCCAGCTGAGCTCGGTTCTGTTGTCTCTGTCGGGAGAGTCAAAGGAAGGTGACTGAGGGTGGCCCCCTCGACTCTATTCCCCAGGCCAGGAAGCGGTAGGCAGGGGCCAGGAATGGATTTTGAAAGCAAAGTTCTCAGACCCAATGGGAACACAAACTGGTAAACTCTCCTCAACTCCCAAAGAAAAAGGATTTGGGTCTTTGTTGGTTTTTGCCCACAGCCACAGAACTGAAAGTCTGAAACCAGATTCTCTCTGAAACCAAACCAGTAACATAAACCTTCAGAGATGGAGTGTGAGAAAAGCCCACCCTTCTGCCAGCCTGTGATTTAGAAAGGTGCAATCATTCAGCAAACACTGACTGAGCACATACCGACCAGGGATGGTTCTTCACAGCAAGGATATACGACGGAAAAGGCAGACAGGAGCCCTCGGCCCTGAGGTTTCCATTCTAGTGGGCCTTCAACTCTCAGACTCTCAGAGCTAACAGAAACCTCTGATACTCTCTAACTACTTCAGGAAATGCAAGCCCAAGAAGGAGAGTTTACAGCAGGCCCTGGACTAGGGATTAACATAAAAACAACAATGACAAATCTCATTTAAAGTTCACAAATGTAAGTAAAACAATACCACTCCTATTTTACAGAAGTGAAAAGAGAGGCCCAAAGGGCTCAAGCAATTTGCCCTAAATCATATCCCCAGCAGATGGAGAGGTAAGATTCAAACCCAGAATTCTTAAGCAGTGCCTGGGAGTTCTTCCACAATCTTAACAATTACCCTCCACCACCCGTTGGGCCCTCTGTCCCTAGGAGCCTGGCCAGCCAAGACCCACATCCTCAGGTGAGTGGCAACCGCCAGAAGTGGTTGTCTCAGCGTTAGTGCCATTATTTATTTTCTTCTTTTTGGTGTCAGTTGCTCCTTTACCAACACTAGGGTTGGTCTGGGGATGATAGTCTCTCAACTGCGTGAAGGAAGAGCAGTGATACTCATGAGCACTACAAGCTCCTACAGTCACATCCGGCTTTACGGTTTATACAAAATACTATTATAGAGCATCTGATTTAATGCCACCAACAACTGTAGAAAGTGTTGTCACAATCACTTAGTGACAGAGGGATTGATACCACGGCTGAAGAAAAGGCAATGATGGAACTTAAACCCAGTCTTCTGACTCTGAGTTCCAGGATTTTGCCACAAATCAGCAACTGCCAGGGACCAAAACCAGAGGCAGAGGTTGAAAGGCAAATATTAAACAGGCAGGAACTGTACATTGTGTGATTTAGAGTCACATATCCTCACACGTCTGTTAGTGTGAAGAAGTGCACTAAAACCTCTCAAGCTTTTACATCAATGTATCCTCATGGCAGAAGACAGCCTTTCTGTTAAATCTGAGAATTTAACAGAAAGAGGACAACCCAACCCTCATTTCAGGGAGAAGTCTCGTATACTCATAGATCTATGTGACTGTCATCCCTAAGTACATTAATGTTTTGTCTCTCAATAGAATCAAGGGAAACTGATGCTTCAGAAAGATGCCCCATATTTATCCTGTGACACTCAAAGTGCCCCAGGTTGAGATGAGATGAGGAAGATTCAAGCTGTCAAGTTCAGTTTCCCAAGATCTGTTCCACAGAAGATAAGCAGATCTCACTCTAGAAACTACTGACTGAGGGGCCCTCTGGTCCCAGAACAATGGAGAATTCAAATCTGAGGTGGAGAACTCAGAAACAATGTTAAAGTTCCTCCGGAGAGTAGAAGCCTGGGAGAAAACCAAACCAAACCCATTCTCCCATTGCCACCCAGAGACACTGTCAACGTGTTGCGCTCATGGGGGAGGTGTAGGCTTTTCACACTGTCAATGTGTGTGTTAAGGAAGTAAGGCAGCCTGAAACCTCTCTTTCCTAGGTCCCACAGTCCCCATTCCCCTTCCAGCTGGAAATCTGTGCTGCAACCAGAGGAACTAGAAAGGACAAGAACACTTAGGGTACTGGGTCCTAAGACCAAAGGCCAGTCTGGTGGCAGTAATGACAGTTTCTAGAGGGACTGTGACATCACTACATTCCACTCCTTGGTGGAGTGGCCGGGGTGACACAAGAGTGCAATGTCCAAGTTGCCACTTTGAGATTGGGGAGGGGGTCACAGGATTGGGACCCGGGTCCTTGGAGGTGCGAGCCCATAGAGCCCACGGAGGTCAGGCTTGGGGCAGTGGGAGGTGAGGGCCACGTATGGAGCAGGGAGCCCCAGGAGTCACCTGCCCAAAGTCACCCTGGGGCAACTGGTGGCAGGTTCTGGGGCACCCAGGTCCTTGGAGACGTGAGCCCAAAGAGCCTAGGGTGCTCAGGTTTGGGGTAGCAGGAGATAAGGGTGGAGTACGGAGTGGGAAACTCCAGGAGTCACCAGCTCAAAGTCACCCTGGGGTGACTGGCAAGGGCAGGGGCAGGACTCATGAGGGGGGTGGGCTGGCTAACAAGATTTTGGTTTGGTGAGTCCAGAGGCACTGGGGGGCCCAGCCCAGTGTGCTTCAGGAGTGGCACGGACTCTGGCAGCAGTTTGGCTGTCAGAGGGGGCCTAGGGCTGGGTTGGGGTGCTGCAACCTGGTGCATTTTACCTTTTCCTTGGCCTCAGCCAATTCGCCCTTTTGGGTTTCTTTGGACATCACCGGACGGGTAGGAAGGTAGGGTTGGGGCCACATCAGCACAATCCAGGCGAGGACAACTATACACCTCCAGTCACCTATATGTAGCTGTGTGACTGAGCCAGAGGAGGCGTAACCAGGGCTGCACTAGAATGCAGAATAGGGGTGTGGCCTTAATGCTTCAAGCCCATTGGTCGATGAGAAAGATGAAAGGGAAAGGAGGCGTGGCCAGACAGCAGCACATCATGAAGGACCTGTGATGTCACAGGGAAAGCCACCCATGCAACTGCTGTCCCCGCCCACTCCCGGAGAGGGGCGGGGCTGGCTTTCACTTTAAAAACTTTAAAACTTTATTACCTCAATTGAGGTACGAATCCTATTAAAATGGAAATTTTATAGTGTGCTTGATGATTGATAAAGCAGACTATATTATCCAACATTCCAATAAGATAAAATAATCACAATGATTTCTCTTTTTTGGAAAAACTTTCTCTGATTCTTCTACATTATTGTTAAGTTAAAAAAAAAAAAAACAAGAAACATGTCTAATATCTTTAAAAACACAAAGCTTTTGAGCCAGGCATGGTGGCTCATGCCTGTAATCCCAGCACTTTGGGAGGCTGGGATGGTCTTACCAGAGTTCAGGAGTTCAAGACCAGCCCGGCCAACATGATGAAACCCTGTCTCTACTAAAAATACAAAACTAGCTGGGCATGGTGGCAGGTGCCTGTAATCCCAGCTACTTGGGAAGTTGAGGCAGGAGAATCCCTTGAACTTGGGAGAAGGAGGTTGCAGTGTGCCAAAATTGTGCCACTGCACTTCAACCTGGGCTACAGAACGAGACTCTAAGTACATACATACATACATACATACATACATATATACATACATACACACACACACACACACACACACACAGAGCTTTCCATTTAATAAGCACTCAAAGTTCTTTACAAGTGTAAAACAAATACAGGACCCTTCTAAAGTAAGGCTAAATGCTAAGGGATGGGAGAGAGAGAAAGGACATAAATAACTCCTACTCTCATGAGGTTAATCACTAAATCCTATTTTTCTAGAATCACCCTCTCTAAGCCCTGCAAATGAAACTGAATTTCTCACTCAACACTTGGCTATGACTTGCAATGATGAAAACCAAGAATTGTGTTATGTCACTGTGTATTGCTTGTTGCCTGGGATCAAGGGTTGACTTTTTCATGATTTGCTCCATTACCTGTGTGCTTCTTATCCCAGACCAAACGAAGCTTTTTTCTACAGTTCTATAATTTACAGTTAGTATATAAGAGTGGTTCTCAAAAATATAGTCTCTGGACCAGGAGCACCTGGGAACTTCTTATAAATTACAACCCTAGACCTGGTGAATCAGAAACTCTGGAGTAGGGCCCAGCAATCCATGTTGCAATAAGCCCTCCAGGTGTTCAGGAACCTCTGGCATGCAGCAGGTAGAAAAATGTGTTTCCTTCTGTAGGTCCAAAGCCAAGAATACTATATGTTCTGTCTCGATATGAAACAATGACATGCAATTAAAAGACATAAATCTCCTTCCTACTTCCACCCTCCAGCCAATGTGTTTTATTTTTATGAATTCAACAAGAAAACGAGTAGCAATCAGAGATTTCATCTAAAAAGTATATTTACAGGCATCAGTTCTCATTCATCCTGATCTCATCCAGTATCATTTATATCCTCTTACATCTAAAGTTTTAGAAAAGGATCTTCACAATGTAAGACTCAGGCACACTAGTAGTTCTATGATAAAAGACCAAGTAGATCTGAATGTCTAAACTTACTAGAGAAAAAAAGTGGAATCACTGGCTATATTTTCAAACTGCATTCAATAGGAAATTAAAGTTTTGAATTTTTTTCACCTTCATCCTTCCAAGTTAATAGAATTAAACCAGAATATTCCATTCTTCCAAAGCCTCTAGCCAGGCAAAGTTTTACTGTATTACTTCTTGCTTTTCAATGGATAAAAAGTAGAGTCCTGGTAGGCACATTTTGTATACCTGCGAAGATGCAGAACTAAACAGTTCTCTCTGTTCGATATTGAAACAAAAGTCCTGTGAACCTCAGATGGTGAGTGTAATACTTCAGCACTAGCACGAAAGCCTCAAATATAAACAGATACCAAGAACACCACTAGCAAACAAAAGTAAGCTCTTGGCCGGGAGCAGTAGTTCACGCCTGCACTCCCAGAATATTGGCAAGCCAAGGTGGGGTAAGTCCGGAGTTCAAGATCAGCCTGGGCAGCATAGCAAATTCACACCTCTACAAAAAAATTTAAAAATTAGCTGGGCATGGCGGCACACACCTGCAGTCCTAGAGCTGCCTGGGAGGCTGAGGTGGGAAAATCGCTTGAGCCCAGGAGTTGGAGGCTGTAGTAGCTAAGATCATGCCACTGCACTCCAGTTGGGGTGACAGAGTGAGATCTAGATATTACATTCTGTCCTGCTCCTGTTTCAACTAAAATCACTAAGTTAAAATGTTTTCATTCAGCAGGATAAAAATTAAGTGAAATTTGACTTTGGTTCTTTGCTAGCAAAAAATAAATAAACAAAGTGAAATGACAAATTACTTACTGGGAGAAAGTATTTGTAACCTCAATGACAGATAAAAGGTTTGTATCCTTAGCCTATAAAGAAATCTTTAAAATTACTCAGAAAAAAAGAGAATGATTTCCAGCAGAAAATGAGCAATGGATAAACCAGCACTTCCCACAAGAATAAAAATGGCCAATGAGCATATGAAAAAGATTCAAAAGCACTAGAAATCAAAGAAGTGTAAACAATGAGATTTTCTGCTGAAAGACCAGCAAAGATGACAAATGGAAGGGGAACCCGGAGCTCTGTCCCTGTTGGTGGGAGTACAAACTCAACCAATTTTCCTACAGGATCATTTGAACATTTCTTTTAAAAATCCTAAAACTGTTTTACATTATTTTCCTCTAGAAATTCTACTTCTATGAATTCAGTGCAAAATCCTTACTTGAGTCCATTAAAATATATATAGAAGGAAATTCACCTCTGGGGTGGCAATGATTTACTTAACATGCATCCAGTTATTAAAAATGATGATGCCAGGATATATTTCTGCCATAGAAACATGCTTAAAATATAGTGACAAAACACTGTATATTATGATTTTACTTTTTAAAATGTTTATATGCATAAAAAGTGTAAAAAGCAACAAACCAGAATGTTTTGAATGGCAAAATTAAAGATTTTTCTTTATATTTTGTCATCCAAATTGTTACAAAAAGAATGTGATTTCCTTTGTAATCAGGGAGAAGTGTTATTTTCATTTATTTATATTCACATTTCTTTTGTTTTTCTCTTTTTTCTCCTGTATGTATCCCATGTAGGCTAGAGAGCTTAAATCCCTGCCTCTTGAGGGAAATCAGTCCATTTTCAGGACGTGCAGTACACAAAGCTGCCACATCTTCCCTTCATTTTTAATTTTTATTCATTGATTGATTGATTGGATTGATTGATTTTGAGATGGAGTCTCACCCTGTTGCCCAGTGGCGCATCTCAGCTCACTGCAACCTCCATCTCCCAAGTTCAAGCGATTCCCCTGCCTCAGCCTCCCGAGTAGCTGGGACTACAGGCATGCACCGCCATGCCCAGCTAATTTTTGTATTTTTAGTAGAGAGGGAGTTTCACCATCTTGGACAGACTGGTCTCAAACTCCTGACCTCAAGTGATCCATCTGCCTTGGCCTCCCAAAGTGCTGGGATTACAGGCATAAGTCACTGTGCGTGGCCTGTTATATTATTTCTAAAAATTTCAGTGACATTTCAATTAAATTTAATTTACTCACCTGATCCCTTATCCTCTGTTTAATGATAGCTTCCAGTTGAAAGGTGTTTCCTCTGTAATCACAGGCACTAAAGGAGATGCAACATGTATTCATTAGATAGATATCCACTAAACCACTGATTCTCGCATTGTCGTCCTTAGACCCTCAGCATCAGCCACACGTGGGAACTTGTTAGACATGCAAATTCCTGGGCCAGCCCCACACCTCCTGAATCAGAAAGTGGGGAAGAGGGACAGCTATCTGTGCTTTAATAAGCCTTGAGATGCTCCCTGAAGTTTGAAAACTACAGAACTAGAATATATACGGTAGTAAGTGCTCATACTTTACCCAAGATACCTAGGGACCCTTCCCCTCTTTTCCATTCTCTTTTCCATTGAAATAAAATGAGAGCTCATTTTGACTTAATGGGTATAAGAAAGAAGGCAATGAGATGACCAGGGTTTCAAGTTAAGAGTTCAAAATTTAATCAGTGGACAGTGACAGGATGCAAACTCCTGAGCTCAAGTGCTGAGAGCTCCTAAGCTCCCAAAGTGCTGGGATTACAGGTGTGAACCACAGCTCCCGTCAGTTTTCCTAATCTCTTATCTTTATCTTTTGTAGTTGCACTTGCTTATGTGGTTATTAACTGTTAGTGTTAATTAACAGGGGTAACTGTAATACTGGACACTTTGTCTTATTCTTGATCTGAAAGGTATGTTTGTAGAATTTCACCCATCATGCATGATGGCAGCTTTTGGTTAGATGTATTTATAATCCACTAGGTATAAAAAAAAATTAGAAATAAATATTGAATTTTATCAAACGTCTTTCTAACATACATGGAGGGAACCGTGTATTTTCTCCTTGATGTCTTGCAACCAGGAATCATACCAGATCTTCTAACAGTAATTCAAAAGAATAAGGTTCACATGGTTTTGTGGCATAATTTTTCCACTGTGCTGTGTTTGCATCACTAGTCATGAATGAGAGACTGTGTTTTAATGCTACCTTTGTCACGTTTGGGTTTTCATGTTCTAATAGTTTCAAAAAAAAAAAAGTTTGAAAGTTCTACTTTATATGTGAAAATTGCAATAAATTATTTGTGATTTACTGAAAACTTCACTTGAAGGTCTGATATAATTTCAAAGCAAAACCAAACCTTTTTCTCTTTTTTGTGAGGGGAGGGTGGAAGGAATGGGATGGGAGGACACTAACTCATTGATACTATGTTGTTGTTTTTTTCCCCCCTTTAGAATTTATCTTCTAGGGACAATCTGACAATGATGCATTTAATTTAGATTCGCAGATTTTAAAAATAATTCTTTTGATATTCTTGGTATAGTGTATTTGCCTGCTCTCCAGCTCTGCTGCCCAGGCTGGAGTGCCATAGTCCAATCATAGCTCACTGCAGCCTTGAACTCCTGGACTCAAGCGATCATCCTCGATAAGCCTCTCGAGTAGCAAAGACTATCGGCTCACGCTACCAAACCCAGCTAATTTTTTAAATTTTTAGTGGAGTCGGGGTTTCACCATGTTGCCCAGGCTGGTCTCGAACTCCTGGGCTCAAGCAATCCTCCCTCCTCAGCCTCCTAAAGTGCTGGGATTACAAGTGTGAGCTACTGTGCCTGGCACTATTCTCATTTTTATTACAATAAAATTTTAAGATTGGATAAATAATATAGCCAAATTATTGCAGCCAGACTACATCTACTAAAATTAAATGAAATTTCACTTGTCTGAAATCACGACATACTTTGGAAGATATGTTTGTCATGGTATTAATTAAAATTACAGCTATTTGGCACTCACCAAAATCTGTGAAGCACCTTAAAGACATAGGCTGTATCCTGCAGAGCAGTCAAAACAGTTACAAGAAGAGGATCTCAGGACAGCTTTGTCAGGAGAGACATACTATACATATAAAGACGTAAGGGAGAGAGAAAAGAAACAACTATTTTACACACAGGCCCCACATGGAAAGCTACAGGCTGGATAATGCAAGCACTGGTTTTTGCAAATCAGATGCTTTCCATATGGCATCTCCATATAGTGTGCTTTTGCTTTAGAGACTAGCAGCAAGATTTTCGGTTTTCTATTTGTTTGTTTGTTTGTTTGAAGACAGGATCTTGCTCCACCGACCAGGCTGGAGAGCAGTGATGTGATCATAGCTCACTGCAGCATCGACCTCCTGGGCTCAAGTGATCCTCCCACCTCAGCCACCCGAGCCATGGACTACAGGCAAACACCAACACGCCCCACTAATTTTTGTATTTTTTGTAGAGACAAGGGTTCACTATGTTGTCCAGGCTGGTCTTGAACTCCTGAGCTCAACTGATCCTCCCGCTTCAGACTACCAAAGTGCTAGGATTACAGGCGTTAAGCCACCGCACCTGACCAAGATATTTGTTTTCAAAGGGTGGTTAATAGTTACAATAAGAAAAATAGGGAAGGCTGGGGCACAGTGGCTCATGCCTGTAACCTCAGCACTTCGGGAGGCCAAGGCAGGAGGATCACCTGAGGTCAGGAGTTCGAGACCAGCCTGGCCAACACAGTGAAACCCCATGGTCTTCTAAAAATACAAAAATTAGCCAGGCATGGTGGAATGCACCTTTAATCTCAGCTACTCAGAAGGCTGAGGCAGAATCACTCGAACCCAGGAGGTGGAGGCTGCAGTGAGCCAAGATTGCGCCATTGCACTCTAGCCTGGGTGACAGAGCAAGACTCCATCTCAAAAAAAAAAAAAAAAAAAAAAAAGACGAAAAATAATAGGGAAGATTTGTTAGTAGTCTGTGAGTTCCACAATCATGTCAAGCATATTAAAAATTCCTTAAATTCCTTTTTTTTTTTTTTTTCAGAGTCTTGTTCTGGCTATCTTGAGAATATCTGATAGGAGAGAATCTAACTTCTTAAACGTATCTGAAAACCACAAGTACAAGCACATGATTGGGCAATTCTAGCTCACAATGTAAAGGATGGTTCAAAATACTCACATTTCAGAAATGCTTAGTTCTTCTGCTTCTTCTTCAGCAATTTCATCATCTTGTTTGAACCCAGCTCATCATCATGATCACTTGCTATGTCTTGATCACTTTCAACTGGATCAAAAAAATCTTTGTACCTCACATTTCTGGAACTTTCACCTGACTAAAATAAAAAGATTTTTAAAACTATTAATTAGGAATAGAAAAATACATCATTAACACATGCATATATATTTGTATGTATACTGTATGTCTGCATTACTTTCTAACTTAATAACACTACGTCAAAAATAGTTACTAGGTGAAATTGGCAACTAAAAACACTACCATAAAACTATTATAAGAACAACTGTAACATAAACTGAATGGAAGTACAGATTCATTTATAACCGATAAGAGAGAGCACATTTCTTAGCTCTAAATCTTCTAACTACATCTCTCCTAGAAAAACAGAACAAAAGCTAATTTGAAGAGGAAAGTGCTCTCTCCTCTCTCAAAACTTTACCTTAAGTTTTTTTTGTTTTGTTTTGTTTTTACCTTGTTTTGTTTTGTTTTTACCTTAAGTTTTTTTACTTCCAAACAGTCCCCCTTCATCTTCACCAGAATCAATATCTTCACAAAAAAAAATCAGTATCTTCCACCTCATCATCATTATCATCTTTTTGTTCCTCTTCTTTTTCTGTTTTCTAAATAGGCCTCCATTTCAGAGAGTTGGGAGAATTTCTCGTCTACCGTGGACTTTTCTCTTGGTTTTCCAAGTCCTTTGTTTTGCACCTTGCTCTGCTGTTCCAATTTGTTGATATCAAAGTCAAGGTCAGAATCCACATCACTGAAAACTGGGCTTTTCCTCAGTTCAAATTTGCTTGAGTTTTTAGCTTTCTTACCCACCTCAGGATTGTCACCACCCATATCTGACACTTCCTCTTTCTCCTCTAAATCTTCTAGGTCCTCCTGGCCACCAGCCTCTTCACGCTTCTGTTCTTCACTCTCTGGGAGAAGACTGATATCTTCATCTCCGTTTCACTAACTGCATTTTGGAAGCGTTGTAAAATTGGTTCATTTTGCATTTCCAGTTGTTGCAAAGTCTGCTCATCATCAAAACTTTCTATCACAAGTTTTTATAAAGGGCTTCCACGGATCCCACTATTCTCTAATTAATTTTATTAAAGTCATAAAGTACTTTTGTTAAAGAAGTGAGCTTTGATGCCAGTCCATCTTGAATCCTATTGGGAGGAATTAAATGAGATTTAGAATTATAGGTAATAATTTCACAGCCCTCTTAATTAAAAGAAAAATAAAAACTCCAACTCTTCTGTGAAATCAAATTTGAATGAAGTATAAGTATAGATGCTGGCCCCAACAACATATAAGCTGATGAGCCACAATGATATATAAAACCTGTCAACCAAGGATTTGTGAATCAGCTGTATAGATTTTAGGCAGGAAAAGCATTATAAATCGACTTGCTTGGAGATATATAGTGAATTAGCCTTAAATTATCAACTCAGCTACATTATACATCACTCCATTCATTCATTCATTCATTCCCTTATTTCTTCAGTGATCAACATTTGCTTTGGCTACAGTGGTCAAGGAAAACCTCTCTTAGATGTGACAGCTTAGATGAAACCTACACATAAGGATAGTTTTATACAGATGGGGTAACATGTACTCCAGGCAGAAGAAACAGCAAGAACAAATTCTCTAAGATGCAATTCAGTTTGGTAAGCCAAAGGAATAAAAAAAAATGAGCATGGCTAGAGTGTGATGGAGGCAGAAGGCGAAGCTGGAGAGACTGAAGGGAGCCAAATTCTGCAGGGCTCAAGGGTAAGAGTTTGCGATTTTAAGTGTAGTAAGAAAACATGAGAAGATTTTTTTTTTTTTTTTTTTTTTTTTGAGACGGAGTCTGGCTCTGTCACCCAGGCTGGAGTGCAATGGCGCGATCTCGGCTCACTGCAAGCTCCGCCTCCCGGGTTTACGCCATTCTCCTGCCTCAGCCTCCCGAGTAGCTGGGACTACAGGCGCCCGCCACCTCGCCCGGCTAGTTTTTTGTATTTTTTAGTAGAGACGGGGTTTCACCGTGTTAGCCAGGATGGTCTCGATCTCCTGACCTCGTGATCCGCCCGTCTCGGCCTCCCAAAGTGCTGGGATTACAGGCTTGAGCCACCGCGCCCGGCCACATGAGAAGATTTTAAGCAGAAGGACGAAATGATGATTTACACGAAGGAAGAAGAAAGGGAGGAAGGAGGAGGAGGAAAGTAGAGTGATTAGAAGGTTGATACAGCATTCCAGGCAAAGGATGATGGTGATTTAAGCTGGAGTTAGAGCAGTGAATATGCTGAGTACAGTTTAGAGGTAGAACTGACAGGATTGCTAAGGAATTAGATACAGAATAAGAGAAAAATGAAGACATCAAAATAGCAGCCTAGTTTTATGTGTGAGCAACTGGAAAGACAGAACTGCCATTTACTGCGATAGGCAAGGCTTGAGTGGTGGAGCATGGGGAAAGGACTTCAGGGGATGGTAGAGTACAGGTGGGTAGAAACAACATTCTACTCTATTTTGGACACAGTGAATTTGCGATGCTGAGGGTACCAAAATTTTAAAAATTGTTAAAAGCCTTACAGTGCGGATATCCCAGTTGTGTGCTACTGAATTCAAACTAAGCTCAGTCTGTAGTTGCTGTGAGCCAGGGACTCAAAGGAGAGGTTGGAGTTAAATGGGTCATAATTTTATAGATCATATTTGAAGTTCTTCAACAAAGTACGCATAAAACGCTTGTGCTGGGAAGAGACATGAAAGTTCTAATTCTCAAGAAGCTTAGTTGGGGTGGACAGACAAGTGACAAGTTTGTACTTTCAATAAAGTATGATGACAGTGAAACACTGAGTGCTTTAGGAGCACATAGGCGGAAGGAGAAACCAACACAGTTTGTGTGTAGGGGGATGGGGGCAGTAATAAGCCTCAAGGGGAGCTTCTAGGCGTTAATAACTGAGGTTACATTCATTTCAATAACATTCAACTGAGAGAGCCATACTGTAAAAATTTTTAACCATTTTGAAAATTTTGATAGCCTAGGAAAGTATAAACTCTGAAATGTGGGGAAGAGTGGTTTACATTTCCCCTTACCTTCCCTTAGCTCCACAATTTGCCAGGAGTCTGCAACTCGCGTCCACGTGCGACCCCAGTCCCACCCGAGCTCGGGATCTGCGCACTTACGTGAGGATGCACTGGTGCCAGCCGGTGGCTTTGCCGACCTCTGTGAGACACTGCTCCAGGGTCTGTCAGCGCCAGGCCCGCGGGGCCACCATGGCTGTCTGCTACTCTGGACACAAGCTGCAAGTAAGACAAGAGAGCCGCTAGGAAACGCACAGCAAGGATGCGCCTAGCGCAACTTGGAGCTCAGAGTGGAAAGTTCTAGGGCTCGCAGGTTCCGGACTCACCCCCAGCGGGAGCCAATGGCAGCGCAAGCGCTTTCGCGTGTGCAGGGGGGCGGGAAACAAAAATTGCCACTGGTCAACTTAAGCGCCTTTGAACTGTCCCCAGACTTCGTTTTGTACTTTTCAGGTGCCCACAAGGGATGGCGCCTCCTGGCTTTAATTTCTGCTTTAGGTAAAGTGGGTGTGTTATATGCAGTAGGAAATCAGCGGCCTTTGCCACGCCCCCTGCTGGGTGGGGTCGCTCCGCCCCGCCCCGCCCCGCCCCGCCCCGCCCCGCCCTGCCCTGCCCTCCAGGGCGCAGCTGGCTGGGTCAGCCGCTACTGGGGTCGCAGTGGAGATGGCGGGCGTGCTGAAGGCTGCGGCCGCCGACGTCTCTAGGTGAATACCGGGAGCCAGTGAAGGTCGCTGTGGGTAGGGCACGTGGGAACGGAGGCCAGGGGGAGAAGGAGGCCTCAAGGTGGTCAAAGCACCTTGATGATGCATTCTGTCCCCCGGGGCGCGTTCCACGGCTGCTGCTGGCACCTAGGCAGAGGGTACCTTCCAGAAACACCTCAGCTTAGCTCGGGGATGGCCTCGTGCGTGAGTCCCACTGCCACTTGGGAGCTGTGCGCCCTGGGCGCTGCACCTTCCAGTATGTGGGCCGTTGAGGCGGGGGATCTTGCCCAGCGGGTCCGGCAGGGCAGGGACGGAAGTAAATGGAAGCCCGTAGGTAAGTGTTATTTTACCGGGCACCCATAAAGAGGCTGGGGAGAAACCAGAAAGGAGAGCAAGTCTTGTTAAAGAAAAAAAAATTCAGCTGAACTGCAAGCATGACCAGCATTCTGTTGGGAACACTCAAAGAAAGGTCAGTGTTGTGAGGAATACAGAAGGAGTTACTTTTCCACGTTCCCTAGTAAGTTTATCATCGCGTGCATAAATGGAAAGATAAAGCATGTGGATTTAGAAACTTACTTGATTTCTCTCTTCCTTCATTTTTTTAATTGTCTAGATAGAATAAGTTATGACAGAAACTAGAGTTTTCTGAGTCTCACTTTCTTTTCATCCTTTTTTTCCTCTTTCTCCTTTTATAAGAGGCAAGTGTTTCCCTTAATCTGAGATTACGTGCCAAGTGGTAAAGGCCCAGAGTTACTCCGGGACATTCGTGATAAATCCTTCTAGCACCAGAGCCCACATTCTTAACCATGAGGCATACTCACTTCTTAGGTGATACACAAAATCGGAAGGTGAAAATATAAATAAAAAAATGAATATTCGGGAAAAGGTATTTTTATATCTGTATTTTTAGAACTGCACACTTTAATGATTGACGGTTTGGGAAGAGTATGACTTCCAACAGGCCATATACTTACTGCAAGAACTGAATGCAGATAAAGATGCATTTTTGTTTTGCAACTTACACTTCTTGGCATAAAGTAAAGGAAAAATGAAAATAGTGTATTCCAAAAACTGATTTTGATTTGTCCTGTTAAGTTACTTGAAACTTCATGGCTCCATTTGTGTGTGTGTGTGGTCGAATATATGTAAAGTAAAATTTAGCATTTTAACATTTTTGAGTGTATAATTCAGTGGCTTTAACTACACTCACTTTGTTGTGCAACAGTCACCACCACCCCTCTCCCGAGCTTTTTCATCTCACCAGAACTGAAACTCTGTTCCCATTACACAACACCTGCCCATTCTCCTCTGACCCAGCTCTTGGCAACCACTGTTCTACCTTCTCTGTGAATGTGACTACTCTAGGTGCCTCATATGTGGAATCATATACTGTTTTTCTTTTCTGTGTTTGGCTTGTTTCACTTAGCATAATGCCGTCAAGTTTCATCCATATTGTAGCATGTGTCAGAATTTACTCTTTTCTTTTTTTCTTTTTTTGAGAATGAGTTTCACTTTTGTTGCCCAGGGTGGAGTGCACGATCCCAGCTCATCGCAAACTCTGCCTCCCTGGTTCAAGCAATTCTCCTGCCTCAGCCTCCCAAAGAGCTGGGATTACAGGCATGCACCAGCACACCTGGCTAATTTTGTATTTTTTGTGGAGACCGGGTTTCTCCATGTTGGTCAGGCTAGTCTTAAACTCCCGACCTCAGGTGATCCGCCTGCCTCAGCCTCCCAAGTTGCTGGGATTAGCAACCACGCCTTTTTTATTAACACTTTTGTTCTTAAGTATCTTATGCATTTATCCACACATGGTTGTACACTGTATTTTATTCATGCAAAGCAACCTTTATTGGAATAATTGGAATAATCACAAATTATACATTATGGTATTCAAAATAATGCAATTCTGCTGCACCACTCTGAAATGGGAGGCAGAGAGACCTAAAACTGAAGAGCTGTGAATTTCTACCAATTGAGGGCCAACCTGAAATAAAAATACCTTTAAAAAGTTAGCCTGATTGTCAGTAATCATTTCATAATTTATACATATATTAAAGCATACATTGCATACATTGTATTCATTGAAGATATATAATTTCTATGAGTCCTCATACCTCAAGCTGGAAAAATATTACTACAAGTCAAAGGAGAAAATATAATAATTAAAAGTTCAATTCACAACAAACTTTTCAGAACACATTTTTATCAGATATAAAGCTCTGTTTCATTTTAACTCCTTTTTTCAGGGTTCTCCATCCAGTTTGCTTGGTCTACACAGTTTCACCTTTGGATTTTTATTGTTGGATCATCTCTTCTTTTTTTCTTTCTTTCTTTTTTTTTTTTTTGAGGTAAAATTTACATGACAAAATTAATCCTTTAAAAATGTACAATTTAACCGCAATGATCACATTCACTGGGTTTATGTGACCATCACCTTTGTCTATTTCAAAACATTTTCACTGGCCGAGTGCAGTGGCTCACGCCTCTGGTCCTAGCACTTTGGGAGGCAAAGAAAGGAGGATTGCTTGAGGCCAAGAGTTCAAGACAAGACCAACATGGCAAAACCTTGACTCTAAAAAAATACAAAAATTAGCCGGGCATGGTGGTACATGCTTATAGTTCCAGCTACTCAGGAGGCTGAGGCCAGAGGATCACCTGAACCTGGGAGGTCACGGTTGCAGTGAGCCATTATCATGCCACTGCACTCCAGCCTGGGCGACAGAACAAGACTCCGTCTAAAAAAAAAAAAAAAAGAAAGAAAAAAGATGTGTTTTATGTGATCTTTTATCTTGAAGACCAGGAAGAGTTTATCTTTAAATGTCCCATTTTACTTCATGTGCCCTTAAGTACACAATTGTAACTTACTCTTCACCTTTTTTTTTTTATCCTAGTACGTGGATAGTTATGTTGATATATTTGTTTTTCGCCATAGCAAGTTTTGATGTGCATTCTTGTCAATATTGTTTGGTTCAAAAATCTATAAAGGCTAATGATTTTACTAGCTTATGACTTAAAGTTTACTGTTTCAGGAGAATTTTCCCAAATACTCAGTTGACTCAAGTTTATTTCAGCATAAATTTCTTGCAACATACTTTTAAATATTATCTCTTATTAGTTTATGCCATTGTTTTATTACTTTTTTCCTGGGACTCCAATTTTGTGAATAGTGCCTTTGCTTAACTTTGATTTCTACCACTTCTCTGTGACCTCTTTTTTCCTTATGTCATTTTCATTCTCCCGGTTGTTTTTCTACCTTTCTTCAATGCTAGTCGTTATTTTTTCATTTGAGTCTATTCTCTTTTGTGACCTCGTGGTTCTCTTTTTCTTTAGAAGGTAACTTTTTCTTTCTTTCATTTCTCTTCCAGCTTTAATTAACTATATTTTCATTTCCTTATGTTTTTGCCCATTTTTGTTCTTATTTTTTAGATATCAGGTCGTGACAGTACTTATCAGTTCAACTACACCAAGGTTTCTGAAGACAATGGTGTCTCCACCCAAGCAGGTTGTAAATAAATTCCAGATAGAATCTGACATCACCCTGGAGGAATTCTAACTTCACACTGTTGAGTGTGAAGTCAATACAACATCACAAATTTACCAAGGTGGCTTCAGAGTAAACCAGCTTTACCCAGCACATTTGAAAAAAAAGACACATTTATTCAGGGTCATGATCAGACTATTACATTTAGCAATCAACAGCATGAGTGCAAAAAAAAAATCTACATTAAAACCCTTCGTTGGAATGTTTTACACTTTCCACATAATAGAAACTAAAATAACCTTTTTTACAATTAGTTGAAAATACAGTCCTCGAGTTTTTTGCCCATACACATAAGTATTTGTCTAAAACATGTTTTAATATGTCTTAACATGGACATAAAATATGTCTTAACGTGGACAGCTTAACCTAAAAGCCTGAGTCAAAAGGTGAAAGTTACAGAAGACTCTGGGAGGGAAACGTGCAAAAATAGGTACAAAATGCCTTTTAACATAGGTCAGTGGGGAAAACAAGGGCTTAGGTAACAGGGCAGCTAATGGGCCTAGTGGATTAAAATGTTCACTTTATTCCTGAAACCCAGACTGGCTGCTGTAAGTTGATCTGGTGCCTTGGTCATTCGTGGCTTCTTTCTTCTATGTCAGCTCTGTCTTCTCTATGCTTCCTCTGGAGGAGGAAGCCTTGACACAATTACACATGGATTGTGTTGTTTTTTTTTTAACTTCTGAAATTCTATCTTAATTACTCAGCTGATTTGTGCTCCTTTTTAGAAAAGGGAAAATGGATTAGCATTTAATAAGCACCTACTGTTAGGTACTTCTAGAGACTTTATCACTTCCTATCTTTATTTCTTAGGGGAACTGTAAAAAGTAGTTAATTATTTCTGTTTTGAAGGTGAGGGAAAATTTAGAGATATTAAGTGCTCATGGTCACAAGATGTTAAGTTGTAACTAATAAGTAATTTGTGGGAAAATATTTTGAAGATATTTAAATTTCTTTTTATCAAAATTTTAACCACTACCTATAGCATTCCTATATAATGATTCCTGTGTAAGCCAGTTATTACGATGAAGACTGAAAAATGGTGACTTTTAAAATACTATTCTTTCTACATTTGTAATTATTTCTTCTATGAGTAAGAACTTTCCCTTCTACTTCATTTATTTATTTTTTATATCGGTAGGCACTCATGGATCTTTATTTTATTCAATAGGTTATGACATGTTACTATTATTATTGATTTTAATGCTGAAATTACCCAGATTTCTTCCATAGGAGTCCATTCAAATTGGCTTCTATATCCTTTTGACATATACCTATTATTTTTATTGTTTCCTTATTTTTATTTTTATTTTTTGCACAACGAGATATTTTAGGCTTATTTTGTTCTTTCCCTGTCCCAGCCCTGGAATCTGCCATTTCTCCAAAGAGCTTTGATTCCTTTTTGTGGTGAATGGAATTGTTGAAACCAAATCTGGGTGCTAGGTGTACACATTGCCACTACGGTATCATTGCTTATCTCTCCCAGGGAACAAATCTGTATAAACATGCCTACACACATACATATGTATGCACACATATCTGTGTCTGTCTATAAAAAACATTAATTCATGCTGAGACTAGTCTAGTACCATGGAGTTCATTCCTCTCCTTCCTGGCTGCATGTGTTAGTCCTTTCTTCAAAATGGAGAACCTGGCTCCCATTATCCTAAATATATTTACTCATTTGCTCAATCGTAGAATCCTAGTTTTTCTTTTAACCCATATGCCTGGCCTATGGAAAGCAAACCTACTAACTATAATTTAGCATTTGTGTATGATTATCATCTTTTTTTTTTTTTTTTTTGAGATGGAGTCTCGCTCTGTCACCCAGGCTGGAGTGCAGTGGCTTGGTCTCGGCTCACTGCAAGCTCCGCCTCCCGGGTTCACACCATTCTCCTCCTCAGCCTCCTTGGGACTACAGGCACCCAAGACCGTGCCCGGCTATTTTTTTTTTTTTTTTGTATTTTTGTAGAGACGGGGTTTCACTGTGTTAGCCAGGATGGTCTCGATCTCCTGACCTCGTGATACACCCGCCTCGGCCTCCCAAAGTGCTGAGATTACAGGCGTGAGCCACTGCACCTGGCCTGTAATATAGTTTTGTTCGTATTCTGGTTATGGGCTGGATTGTATCACCCCAAAATTCATATGTTGAAGCCCTAAATGCTAGTACCTCAAAATGTGACTGTGTTTGGAGATAGGGTTTTTAATGAGGTAAGTAAATCAAAAGGAGGCTGGTAGGGTGGGCCCTAATCCAGTCTGACTAGTGTCCTTATAAGAGGAAATTTGGACTCAGGCACCCACAGAGGGAAGACCATCTGCAAGCCAAGGAGAGACCCCTCAGAAGAAACCAAGCCTGCCAACACCCTATCTGGTACTGCCAGTTTCCAGAACTGTGACACAACTGGGTAACTGTTATTTAAGCTGCCCAGGCTGTGGTGTTCTGTTATAGCAGCAACAGCCCAGGCTAACTAATACAATTCCATTTAGAAATGTCCCTCTGTTCTTCATGATTTTTTAAAATTATATGTGACGTTAATAAGAATCCAGAATTCAGAATTACACAAAAACAATTCATATGGAATTATCATTCCCCCTTTCTCCTTCCATTTCTTCCTCATCCAATCCACTCCTATAGGTAGTCTCATTAGATTCAGTTTCATTTTTTTATTTTTCCTTGCAAAAATTAGCTAATACATGTAAATTTTGTTGATGCTTCGTTTCATACAAAAGGTAGTATCCTGTAATTTTTTTGCATTTTACTTATTTCACCTAGCTGTATCCTAGAAATCACTGCATATGAATTCCATGAAATTTTGCTTATTCATTTTTATAGTATCATAGTATGCATTGAGTATGATATTAGTTTGCTAGGGCTGCCATAATTAAGTACCACAAACTGGGTTGCTTAGCAGAAATTTATTCTCTCATAATTCTGCAGCTAGAAGTCTGAGACCAGGGTGTTAGCAGGGTTTGTTCCTTCTGAGGTCCTTCTGAGAGAATGTGTTCTGTGCTTCTGTCCTAGCTTATGGTGGTTTGCTGACAGTACCATTCTTTGGGTTGTAGACACATCACTCCAGTCTTTGCCTTTATCTTCACGTGACTTTTTTTTCTGTGCACGTGGCTGTTCTGTGTCCAGTTTTCCCCTTCTTAAAAAGATACCAGTCATATCGGATTAGGGCTCTCCCTGATCACTTCATCTTAACCATCTGCAAAGACCCTGTTTCCAAACAAGGTCACATGTACAGGTACTGGGTGTTAGGACTCTAACATCCTTTTGGAAGACGTAGTCTACCCATAACATACCTTATTCAACCATTCTATAGAAGAGCATTTAGGTTATTTTCAATATTCTGAAATTCTAGACACACTGCATGTTGTCCACATGTATTTTCATATTATTCAATGTGTGCCTTTCTGCTTCTGTACCTTTCAGAAGTGTGTTTAAGTTTTCATCACAAAGTTTTTGTGCATTTCTAATTAACCTTTTTCCCAAATTACTTTTTGCTACTGTAATGGGATTTTTGTAGTGTTATTTTTTCTAACTTATTAATTGTATGTTTGAAGACTATTGATATTTGTTGATTAACTTTTTATCATTTTACCTTACTGAATTTATTGTTTGAGCTACTTTTATCTTTTTATTGTTAGGGCTTCTAGATATGCTGTCACATCACTTGCAAAAAGGAATTGCTTTATGTTATATTTTTCAATTCATATATGCCTCTGATTGATTTCTTGAATCTGAGTTTATTTCCATGTTGATCTTGTATGCTCATATTGCTGAAATCACTTATTAGTTGAATGAATTATTTTGAAGATCCTTTGGGATTTTCCCCATAGTTCCTTATATTATTTCCAAATAGGGACAGTTTTACATCTTCCTTTATAATCTGTATGTTTTTTTTTCTTGACTTACCATGCTTGCTAGAAATTCCAGTACCATATTGAATAATAGTGGTGAAAAGTGGACATCCTTGTGTTTTCCTTATCTTAGGCAGAACACATACATTCTTTCTTTAAATATTATGTTACCTATAGGTTTGGGGTAGATGTTCTTTATCAAGTTGTGTAAGTTCTACGCTGTTGATAATTTTCTGAGCATTTTTATCATAAATAAGTATTGAGTTTTATCGAACGCTTTTTCTACATCAGTGAGTATGATCATGTGATTTTTCTTTTCTGACATGTTTGTATGGTTAATTACATAGATTTTTAAAATATTGAACCAGCTTTGAATCTATGGAAGGAATCCCCCTTGGTCATGCCATTTGATTCTTTTGTAAAATGTTGAACAATATATATTTGCTTGCATTTTGCTAAGAGATTTTGCATCTAAATATAGAGAGATATTGGTCTATTGTTTTGTGTGTTTTTTTTTGTTTTTCTGGTCTTTGCTTAATTTTGGTATTAAGGTTACTGGTCTCATTAAATACATGGGAAGCAGTCTCCTTTTCTATTTCCAGGAAGGCATTGTGTAGAATTGGTGTTAATTCTTTAAGCATTTGGTAGAGTTTGGCAGTAAATCTGTCTGTGACTGGAGATTTCCTTTTGGGAGTTTTTAAATTATGAATTTGACCTGCTTTTTTATTTTATTTTTTATTTTTTTGAGATGGAGTCTCACTCTGTCACCCAGGCTGGAGTGCAGTGGCATGATCTCAGCTCACTGCAACCTCTGCCTCCCAGGTTCAAGCGATTCTCCTGCCTCAGCCTCCTCAGTAACAGGGACTCCAGGCATGCGTCACCACACCTGGCTAATTTTTTTTATTTTTCGTAGAGAAGGGGTTTCCCCATGTTGGCCAGGTGGGTCAAGAACTCCTGACCTCAAGTGATCTGCCTGCCTCGGCCTCCTAGAGTGCTGGGATTATAGGCATGAGCCACTCCACCTGGCCTGTTGTGTTTTTTAGAAACAGGGGCTTGCTCTGTGGCCTAAGCTGCAGTGCAGTGATGTGATTATAGCTCACTGCAGCCTCAAACTCCTGGGCTCAAACAACCCTCTCACCTCAGCCTCTCAAAGTGCTGGGATTATAGGCATGAGCCACTGTGCCTGGCCTTGATTTTCTTAATAATTTTCTTAATAATTTCTTAATAATTATTTGAGTAGTGCTATTTAAATTGTTTATTTCCTAATAATAGATGTTTGTGGTTATTTGTGTTTTTTGAGAAATTAGCCCATTTCATCTTACTTGTCAGGTTTATTGTATCTGGAGAATTATTCATTATATTTCCATAATATAATTTTTATATCTTCATGATCTGTGGTTATATCCCCTGGTGCATTCCTAATGTTGGTGATTTGTGTCTTCTCTCTTATTATTTCTATTAGTCATATTAGAGGTTTATCAATTTTACTGGTCTTTTAAAAAATGCTTTTTTTTCATTTTCCTCTATTTTTCTGTTTTCAATTTCGTGATCTCATTTGTATTGTTTTTTGCTTGCTTTGGTGTTGCAGGAAGTCAGGGACCCCGAATGGAGGTACCGACCGGCTGAAGCCACAGCAGAAGAACATAAATTGTGAAGATTTTATGGACATTTATTAGTTCCCCAAATTAACACTTTTATAATTTCTTATGCCTGTCTTTACTGCAATCTCTGAACACAAATTGTGAAGATTTCATGGACATTTATCACTTCTCCAATCAATACTCTTATAATTTCCTATGCCTGTCTTTAATAATTTCTTGTGCCTGTCTTTACTTTAATCCATACTCTTAAAATTTCGTATTCCTGTCTTTAATTTCCTATGCCTGTCTTTACTTTAATCCTGTCATCTTTGTAAGCTGAGGATGTATGTCGCCTCAGGACCCTGTGATGATTGCATTATGTGCACAAATTGTTTACAAAGCATGTGTGTTTGAACAATATGAAATCTGGGCACCTTGAAAAGAATAGGATAACAGTGATTTTCAGGGAACAAGGGAGATAACCATAAAGTCTAACTGCCTACTGGGCCGGGCAGAACAGAGTCATATTTCTCTTCTTACAGAAAGCGAGTAGGAGAAATATCACTGAATTGTCTTCTCAGCAAGGAATAGTCCTGGGAAAGGAATGTGTTCCCAAGGGGAGGTCTCTAAAATGGCCACTCTGGGAGTGTCTGTCTTATGTGGTTGAAGACAAGGGATGAAATATGCCCTGGTCTCCTGCAGCTCCCTCAGCCTTGCTAGGATTAGGAAATTCCAGCCTGGCAAATTCTAGTCAGACCGGTTGTCTGCTCTAAAACCCTGTTTCCTGTTAAGATGTTTATCAAGACAGTGCATGCCCAGTGGGACATGGAACCTCATCAGTAATTCTAATTTCGCCCTGGCCTTGTGATCTCACTTTGCCCTTCTGCCCTTGTAATCTTTTATTGCCCCTTAAAGCATGTGATATTTGTGATTTACTCTCTGTTCTTACCCTCCTCCCCTTTTGAAATTTCTAATGAAAACTTGCTGGTTTTGTGGCTCAAGGGGCATCACAGAACCTGCCAATATGTGATGTCACCCCCGGAGGCCCAGCTGTAAAATTTATCTCTTTGTACTCTTTCTCTTTATTTCTCAGACCAGCGGACACTTAGGGAAAATAGAAAAGAACCTACACTGAAATATTGGGGGCTGGTTCCCCCAATACTTTGGTTTTATTTTTCTTTTTGTTTTATTTTCTGTATGTGGAAGCTTCAAGTATTGATTTGAAATGTTTTCTAATATAAGCATTTAGTGCTATAAATTTCCCTCACAGCTCTTGTATACTGGTATATCACACATTTTTATGTGCTGTATTTTCATTTGATTCTAGGTAGATATTTTTGTTATTCTTTGTTTGTTTCTATTTCTCATGAGATTAGACTTCTTCTTTGACCCATGGATTATTTTGAAGGGAGTTGATTAGTTTCTAAGTGTTAGGAAATTTTCCAGTTACCTTTTTCCTATTGATTTCTAATTTGGTCCTATTTTGGTTAGAAAGCATACTCTGTATGATTTCAGTTTTTTTAAAGTCACAGGACATAATCCCAAAAGTCCCTGTGGACCTATCTCTTCTATTTTTGTCTCCCTTCTCTCTGTTGGTCAGGGTAGTTTCTATTTTCAGGTTCACTGGTTCTCTCCTCTCTCCTTTCCACTCTGTTGTAGAGCCTGTCTATTGAGCTATTTATTTCAATTCTTTCATTTTGTTTTGAAATTTATTTGAGATGGAATCTTGCTCTGTCGCCCAGGCTGGAGTGCAGTGGCATGATCTCTGCTTACTGCAACCTCCACCTCCCAGGCTCAAGTGATTCTCCTGCCTCAGCCTCCCAAGCAGTTGGGATTGTAGGCACCTGCCACCACACCTGGCTAATTTTTATATTTTTAGTAGAGACAAGGATTCATGATGTTGGCCAGGCTGGTCTCAAACTCCTGATCTCAGGTGATCTGCCCACCATGGCCTCTCAAAGTGCTGGGATTCAGGTGCAATTATTTCATGTTTTTATTTATTTATTTATTTATTTATTTATTTATTTATTTATTTATTTTTAGATGGAGTCTTGCACTGTTGCCCAGGCTGGAGTGCAGTGGTGCGGTCTTGGCTCACTGCAAGCTCCACCTCCCAGGTTCACGCCATTCTCCTTCCTCAGCCTCCTGAGCCAACAGGACTACAGGTGCCAGCCACCATGTCCAGCTAATTTTTTTGTAATTTTAGTATAGAAAGGGTTTCACCATGTTAGCCAGGATAGTCTGGATCTCCTGACCTTGTGATCTGCCTGCCTCAGCCTCCCAAAGTGCTGGGATTACAGGCATGAGCCACAGTGCCCAGCCTCATGTTTTTATTCTTAAAATTTTTATTTGATTTTTCGTTATCTTCTATTTTACTTCTATTTTTCTACCTTTTCTTTTGATTCAAGCATTTATGTAGTTGCTCACTGGAGCCTTTTCATGGGATGTGCTTTAAAATTCTCTTGTTAGAGAGCCCTGGGTGGTGGGGTGCGTGTGGAAGTCTGCCTCCCTGCCCCCTCCTTAGCTGAAGGCGGTGGGGATGGAGCCACATTTTTTTCCCTCGGTGTTTTCCTAGAGCTGGGTGGTTACTGTCTAAAAGTTTTCTGGCTTGTTAGGCTGATCCTTTACTGGGGCTTTTTTTTTTTTTTTTTTTTTTTTTTTTTTTTTTACCATTACCAGGTTGATTACCATTTCCAGGTTGATTCTTCTTCAGCTGCAACTATAGAATACATGAGATGACAAAACCACCCAAGTCTCAGGGGCCCTAGCCAGCCTGCCTTTCTCCACCTTTCATATTCATCTTATGTTTGTTTTTTGGTTTTTTTAATGTCAATTTTTTTATTTTTTATTTTTTTTAATTATACATATGTTCTAGGGTACATGTGCACAACGTGCAGGATTGTTACATATGTATACATGTGCCATGTCGGTGTGCTGCACCCATTAACTCGTCATTTACGTTAGGTATATCTCCTAATGCTATCCCTCCCCCCTCCCCCCACCCCACAATAGGCCCTGGTGTGTGATGTTCCCCTTCCTGTGTCCAAGTGATCTCATTGTTCAATTCCCACCTATAAGTGAGAACATGCGGTGTTTGGTTTTCTGTTCTTGCGATAGTTTGCTGAGAATGATGGTTTCCAGCTGCATCCATGTCCCTACAAAGGACACAAACTCATCCTTTTTTATGGCTGCATGGTATTCCATGGTGTATATGTGCCACATTTTCTTAATCCAGCCTGTCATTAATGAACATTTGGGTTGATTCCAAGTCTTTACTATTGTGAATAGTGCTGCAATAAGTATACGTGTGCATGTGTCTTTATAGCAGCATGACTTATAATCCTTTGGGTATATCCCCAGTAATGGGATGACTGGGTCAAATGGTATTTCCAGTTCTAGATCCTTGAGGAATCACCACACTGTTTTCCACAATGGTTGAACTAGTTTACAGTCCCACCAACAGTGTAAAAGTGTTCCTATTTCTCCACATCCTCTCCAGCACCTATTGTTTCCTGACTTTTTAATGATTGCCATTATAACTGGTATGAGATGGTATCTCATTGTGGTTTTGATTTGCATTTCTCTGATGGCAAGTGATGATGAGCATTTTTTCATGTGTCTGTTGGCTGCATAAATGTCTTCTTTTGAGAAGTAGCTGTTCATATTCTTTGCCCACTTTTTGATTGGGTTGTTTGTTTTTTTCTTGTAAATTTGTTTGAGTTCTTTGTAGGTTCTAGAAATTAGCCCTTTGTCAGATGAGTAGATTACACCATGCCCAGTGAATTTTTTTGTAATTTTAGTATAGAAAGGGTTTCACTGTGTTAGCCAGGATGGTCTGGGTCTCCTGACCTTGTGATCCGCCTGCCTCAGTCTCCCAAAGTGCTGGGATTACAGGTGTGAGCCACCGTGCCTGGCCTCACGTTTTTATTCTTAAAATTTTTATTTGATTCTTCATTATGTCTTCTATTTTACTTCTATTTTTCTACCTTTTCTTTTGATTCAAGCATTTATGTAATTGCTCACTGGTGCCATCTCATGGGATGTTCTTTAAAATTCTCTTGTTAGAGAGCCCTGGGTGGTGGGGTGAGCGTGGAAGTCTGCCTCCCTGCCCCCTCCTTACCTGAGGGTGGTGGGGATGGAGCCACATTTTTATTTTTTCCTGTGGTGTTTTCGTAGAGTTGGGTAGTTACTGTCTAAAAGTTTTCTGGCTTGTTAGGCTGATCTTTTACTGGGGCTTTTATTTATTTTCTTCTATTTCCATTACCATTTCCAGGTTGATTCTTCCTCAGCTCCAACTACAGAATACATGAGATGATAAAAACACCCAAGTCCCAGGGGCCCTAGCCAGCCTGCCTTTCTCCACCTTTCATAGTCATCTTATGTTTGTTTCAAATATAACTTCCACGATGGTTATCTACACTTAATAGGAGAAACAGAGAAAGGTGTTTACTCCATTTTGTCTGGAAGTGGAAGTCCTTTATTTTTATTTTTTAAACTATATTATTTTATTTAACAATCAGCAGTACATAGTAGTTTGACAAAGCAGAAAGTGCATGCATTTCCCGTCAGTGTTAACTTTGAACATCTGGCTGTCTCTCTCCATGCACATTTATGGAGATGAGTGTTGGGCATTGTAGTAAGGCAAAAAAAGAGATGAACAGATGAATGAATGAAGAGACAGAAAGAAAACTGGCATTGCTTAGTAATAAATAGGTTTAATAACAAAAAAATTAATGTTACTCGAATTTAAAAAGAAAAAGTAGAGAACTAAAGAAATTGCTGTTCTTTAAGAGAACTATATTGAACAAGAGAAAATTCTTGTTTTTGTAATATTTCTCTAAGAGTGAAAGAAAAAAGGTAAGACAGTTATGAGAGACTCACTGTGTTTGTGTCCACATGATTAGACATTCAACCTTGCTTACATTTATTCTCCCTCTCTTTTGTACTCTATGGACTGTTTTTTAAATTGTTGTAAGATTATTTTTACTTTGTCAAGATTTACTTGGCCGGGTGCGGTGGCTCAAGCCTGTAATCCCAGCACTTTGGGAGGCCGAGACGGGCGAATCACGAGGTCAGGAGATCGAGATCATCCTAGCTAACACGGTGAAACCCCATCTCTACTAAAAAATACAAAAAACTAGCCGGGTGAGGTGGCGGGCGCCTGTAGTCCCAGCTACTCGGGAGGCTGAGGCAGGAGAATGGTGTGAACCCGGGAGGCGGAGCTTGCAGTGAGCTGAGGTCTGGCCACTGCACTCCAGCCTGGGTGACAGAGCAAGACTCCATCTCAAAAAAAAAAAAAAAAAAAAAAGATTTACTTATTTAAGTGTTTGTTCTGGACCCATATTTATTCCTGTAACTGTTTTTCTCAATTTAACATCTAAAGCCTCATTATACCATGTGTTCTACATTGATCAACTAAGTGGTTCCAACCACCCTCTTGCAAGGACAAAAAAGAAAAATATGTCTGGTCTTAACAGCAATACAGTAAGCCAAGAAAGAAAAATAAAATGTATAAAGATTGGGGAAAAAAACAGCCCTCGTTACCATTCATCGTGTAGTAATTTTATTCCCTAGTTCTTCATTGTGATCCTTCCTTTTTTCTTGGGTGGGGTGGTGGATTTCAGTATCAAGTAGTTAAAATGTTCTTTTCTCAACCTGTGTCTTGAATAATGAGACGAAAATGTTCTTCTCTTTGTCTTTGCATGTTTGAGAATCCCTACTAAATTTATTAGCTCCATAATACATTTTTGTTCTCAGAGTAATTCATAGCTTTCCATCTCTCTTTATAAAAAAATCATGTTGGGTGGTATGTGTATTTCATTAAATTCATGTCCTTATTGAATTACTCTATAGTGCAAGCATTTTTAGAAGATTTCTTGTATTCTTCAGATCTTAGTTTTCCCAGAATGTGTTCATCCTTTGCTGTTTTTCATAGCATGTTCTTTCTCTCCTGTATTGTTGTCATTTCTGTGCATAATGATAATGACAGGATCCTTTTTAAAAAATACTATTGATCCTAACGTGGCTGGTTTTAGCCATTCCCCTAATTGGCTGTGATTAGTACAGATGGGTTCTTGTAGACACTCCTCCAAAACTATTCGTGACATTTGTCTTCTCTTCTAAGCTGCATCCAATGCATTTGATGTTGCATTCTCTGTTCCTTTTTAATAGCAGAGGCCTTGGGGTGGGGGAGAACCTGTCTAAGAAAACCTTTAGCTCTTTGTTGTAGACCTCAAAACTATTCTTTCCCCTCCCAAGTTTGAATAAATACTCCTGGGGTCTCATTCTCCCAACTCTACCTGTTGCCTCAAAAATTGGCAGGCCCCTGGCAGCCCCTCCCAGTGTACGCAGGAGAGTAGTGTATAAGGGCTTCTGCTCTCGATGGTGTATTTCCTTGACTTTTCTTCTCAAGCTGCCTACTCTACCTGCATCTCCCCATCTTTTAATAGTGCCTATTAAATGATGGCCCATCAGCATTGTTACTGTCATTCCTAAACTGATTTTCAAAGGATTCTTTTTTTTCTATCAGATAAATCATTTAGGAAGAGATTCATTTGAACATTCTTGTTTATAAGCTGAAGAAGGGTTTGCAAAGAGGAATAGTTTGAAGATTGACAAAAATGGGGATAATTTGTGAGAGTGAATGCCTGGAGAGTATCAGAGAACACCTAGAACACGCAATAAGAGGATACATAGAAGGGGAACTTTTCCTTTGAGACAGGAAGGGAAAGACATATGGCTGAAATGAGTGAATTTATATAGAGTTGGAATTTCCTCTCGATGGCTTCTTCTTCAGGTAACCACAAAGTCTGAGCACTGTCAAAAATACTTCGTGGGCCAGGCATGGACTCCTGGTGGATTGCCTGAGCTCAAGAGTTCGAGACCAGCCTGGACATCATGGTGAAACCCCGTCTCTACTGAAAATACAAAACAAGCTAGCCAGGCATGGTGGTGTGTGTCTATAATCCCATCTACTTGGGAGGCTGAGGCACAAGAACCACTTGAACCTGGGCGGTGGAGGCTGCAGTGAGCTGAGATCGTGTCACTGCACTCCAGCCTGCGTGACAGAGCAAGACTCTTATCTCCAAAAAAAAAAAAAAAAAAAAAAAGGGCATGGTGGCCAGTGCCTGTAATCCCAGCGCTTTAGGAGGTCTAGGCCGGTGGATCACCTGAGGTTAGGAGTTCAAGACCATACTGGCCAACATGGTGAAAAGTTGTCTCTACTAAAAATACAAAATGTTAGCCGGGTGTGGTGGTGGGCACCTGTAATCCCAGCTACTCAGGAGGCTGAGGCAGGAGGATAGCTTGAACCCAGGAGGTGGACGTTGCAGTGAGCCAAGATTGCACCACTGCACTCCAGCCTGGGCAACAAGAGTGAAACTCCATCTCAAAAAAAAAAAAAAAAAAAAAAAAAAAAAAAAAACCCAAAACTTTCTGTTTGGTTTCTCCTCCACCTTTCCTGTGACTATCAGCTTTACACACTGTGTCAGGAACACTTTCTGGATAGCTAATAGAGGGTGAATATGCTTATATTTTAGGAGCCAGTGACATTCAGGAATGTTGTTGTAGACTTTACTGAGGAGGAGTGGAGACAACTGAGCCCTCCACAGAGGAATCTGTACAGAGAAGTGGCGCTGGAGAACTGTAGGAATCTAATCTATGTGGGTAAGAGCCATTTTCTTTTGTAACTGAATATCTTCCTATTTGAAGGTCTTTGCTTCCTCAATTATTAACAGCCATGCGTCTTCATAGCATTTTACTCTGCTGGACTTATATAGTCCCCCAAACCAAAGGTTTTAAAGTCTAGTTGGCCCCCAAGACACAAGATGTTCCGAATACATTTTCCCCCAGGTAAATTGTCTTTATTTTTAAAGAGTTGATATTAGGAGCTTTCTGTACTAATCCTCCATTAAACCTCACAGTAGCCGTCATTCAGTGAGCCAAATACTAAGGGGTTAGGGCTGAATTTTCAGATATTTGTTATATCTTTCTTTCCCCATGGGTGGGCTGTCATCCCTTCAAAGCCAGTGTTATCTCCCAGCTGGAGCTAGAAGAGGAGTTGTGGAGGATGGGCTGGGCACCCCTAACAGTCACTTGTCCAGCTGAGAAATAGAAGCATGAAGTTCTTGGAATTGGTCAATGAAGAAGGTATTTCTTATAATGTTGTCTGAGGAATTCATCTCATAGTCACATCTGTTTTAACTTATTCTTTATCTTGCTATCCTATTAGTTTCTCCTTCATATTTCTCGGAGGAAGATGTGTTATTTCTTAACTAAGTTCACATTTCCTTTTGTTTTCAAACTTCCTTCCCTCCTTTTCTCACCCATCTCTTCCCGCTCGCCTCTGTTCTATGGCTTTGCAGGCATGATGACGCCTTCTCACTCCAGCATTCTCAGCTTTGTCTTGCACAGCCTCCTTTCTTTAGGCATTTAGCTTTTCATGACTCTTTCGCCCAATAAATAGAAATACACATACTGTACATTGTCAATCTCACTGCTTCAGAGCAAGATTTGGTTAAAACTTCCTAGAAAGGAGTTTAGCCACATGTATCAAGAGTTTTAATAATACCCTTTTAGTCATTCTTCTGACAGGACCCCTGTCTTGTAGATATCATAGAGGTCAACAGTGAGTCATGAACAGTTCTGTTCCCTTGGCATTGTAAGTAAGTGATTTCAATATCATGGCATTGTTTATGCAAATTATGAAATATCTAAACATTGAAAAATTATAATGTTATTAAAAACGTGATAGTCACAGAAATTTTCAATGATGTGGATAGTGCATTATGTAAAGAAAGATAGGAAATTTTAACTACACTTAAATTTAGCAATAGAGGGAAATATTTAAATCAAATAACACTTATTATATATTGACTCTCCTCCCACCTTTAAATGCAGTTATTATGATAGGCTATTCAGTGTAATTTTTCTCCTTATTTTCTACCCAGGCATTTCCTAAGACTTGCTATTTCTGTCCCTCCTTCCTACTTCAGTGTACTGACATCCTTGTGTATTTTGGCTCTTTTGCCCCCATTTGTTCAACAAACATTTATAGGGCACCATGCAGGAAAGGATCTAAAGGGAGCACTCCAAGATGTTGAGGATAGAGATTGCTGTTGAAGCTGCAAGTGATTTTTCTTTCCTTCTTTATTCTCTTTCATTTATTCTAAACTTTCCACAATGGGCATATTTTCATTTAAAAATCCAACAGAAAGAAACACTCTGTATGATATATACTGTTACCATGTGCATTTTTCCACAATGCCTTCCTGATTAAATTCTTTTTGCTTCTCAACCATTATTTTGGTTTCTAAAGACTGTCCTTCTACTGAAATTACTTATTCAGAGGCAACCATTAGATTTCTTCTAAAAATAGGCTAACCTTTTTCCAGCTTTCTTCATCTTCAGTCTTTCTGACATACTTTGCCATTTTGATTATTGACTTTGGGTATAATAAAAGTATATTGTGGAAATTTTAGAAAATACAAATAAGCAAAAACTAAAATTTGAAATCCGTGATCTCATGTCTTGGAGAGAGATAGCTCATGGGCATATGATATGTTTATTTATTATCTAATATCTAGAATAATCATTAGTCATATAAAATAACTGACAGGCATTTAATTTTATGGATTTATCATTACTGATTAAATTAGGTACCTGAGATTGAACATTTAGGTTATTGCCAATTTCTTCCTTTTATAAATGATACAGATTTAAACATCCTTGTAACTGTCTTGCACATTTGTTCCATCAGAGCTTAGTATAAAATTCTTAGAAAATGAACTTTTTGCAGCCAAGATGATAAATAATAATCACTTAAAGCTTTTGTTAACATGTTGTTGATTTTTTTTTCAGAAGGCCAATACTAGTTTGTTTCCTTATCCCTCAGTCATACCTGCATGTGACCTGGAACACGTTACAGTTCATGGTTTTACATTACATTTTTATTACTTCTGAATTTTTACATTTTTCAATGTAGTTACTGACCCTTTACTTTTTATGTTTTATAAATTGTCTGATCTTCTCATCAACCCATTTTTTCATTAATGTGAAAATATGTTTTCAGGATACAGATCTGCACTGTACAGTACTAATGCATTTGGCTCTTAAGGCAACTGAAACATGGCCAGTTCTCATTGGGATATGCTATGAGTATAAAATACACCCCAGAGTTTTTAGACTTAGTAAGAAAAGAAAGACTGTAAAATATCTCAATACTTATTATACTGAATCCCTGTTTAAATGATAATATTTTGGATATATTGGGTTGAATAAAATATATTCTTAAATTAATTTTACCTGTATTTTCTTACCTTTTTAAATGTGGCTACTGGAAGACTTAAAAATAAATGTGTGCATCACAGCACTTGTGGCTCACATTATATTTCTGTTGAAAAGCAGTGATACAAATAGTAGATTCCTGTATATTTTCACTACTTTTCTCTTTTAGCTTTTTTTGAGTTCATTATTATTACAAAAATAAAACATGCTTGATTAAAACATTCAAACCATATAGAAATTTAAAAAAATACAAATCCGCTATAAAAAATCTTTCATCTCGGCCAGGCATGGTGGCTCACGCCTGTAATCCCAGCACTTTGGGAGGCCAAGGCAGGTGGATCACGAGGTCAGGAGATTGAGACCATCCTGGCTAACACGGTGAAACCAGTCTCTACTAAAAATACAAAAAATTAGCCGGGCGTGGTGGCGGGAGCCTGTAGTCCCAGCTACGCGGGAGGCTGAGGCAGGAGAATGGTGTGAACCCGGGAGGCGGAGCTTGCAGTGAGCCGAGATCGCACCACTGCACTCCAGCCTGGGTGACAGAGCAAGACTCCGTCTCAAAAAAAAAAAAAAAATATTTCATCCCTCTGTAGTTCCAATGATAGCCAGTATTAAGCCATTGAGTACAGAATCTGGGATATGTTTTGCTTATCATAAGGTTTATGTGTGAAGCCACATTATCCCTAATTTTCTACCCTCAGCCTGCAGTTACCAGAGGACTGAAAACTCAGCCCTATCTTCTGTATTATTCCTTCCCTCTACCTAGGTTGTATAGGCCACTTAGCCCCATGGGGATTTCTAAATTTTGAAAAGTAATGGCCTTCTTTTTTTCAGAAAACAGCAATTTTATTATAATAGACAGTTTTTTTCTAATACAATAGTGAAACACTACTTATTTGTGTTAATGATACCAAGTTGAGTCTTCTACTCATCTGGGGCTTTGCTGATGCTAATCACGGTTATGCGCTGTTAAAAATGAAGCTCCTGCCTTTCCAAGAATTTGTCCTAGGCTCGAGCTAACTGCTAACTCAGTTGAAGTGATACTGTATTGGTGGTGACTCTATCTTGTGCATTGGTTTGTATGTTTAGTTTGTTTATTCCACAGGGATCTGTTGTTCAATGTGGTTGATTTAAATTCCAAGCTTTAATTTTGTAATTTAAACAACATACATGCACATGTGTGCTTGTAAAGACAGAAGTCTGCTATTGGTCAGAATCATATAGACTATGTCACAGATAAGGAAGCACCTGCTATTGGTTGTTTCATTACTATGGAGAAGACCTTGCCACCTAAGTGAAACAGTTAAGGGATAGGTTTAGGATGCAGATTTGCCACTATTGCACAAGAGAAATCCCAGGTTCTATGTGGGCGATGGGAATTTGGATTGAGCTGATAAGGGTCAGTCTAGGAAAATTTCCCCTAACATTCTTCAGATTTTTCTTATTGCATCCTTCACAACTTGTCTCAGTTATTGGTCGAATCTATTTTTTTTCTTCCTGATTTGAGATCCCATCTTTATCAAGTACTGTATTTCCATTAATTGATTCAATAAATGTGTAATGAGTCTTGTGTCTGGAGATGTAACAGTGAAGAAGACCTAAAAAGTACTTTCTTTGAAAGAGCTTACATTTGATCTAGGGTAAAGGGGTGCAAAAATATGGAGGAGACAAACAATAAATAGAACGTTAGGTAATGATGACAGCTTTGGTGAAAACAAAACGGGATATTGTGAGAAAGTGACTACAGTGAATGACTACTTAAGACTGGGTGGTAAGGGAGGGCTTTTTCAGATGGTATCATTTAAGGTGAAGCATGAATGACAGAAAGGACCCGGCCCTTCAAAAACCTGGTATAAGAGTATTTCAGATGCTAAGGCAAGAGTAAGCTTGGTGAGGGTGGTACTAGACTGCTAAGGAGTGAGATCCGGCCGGGCGCGGTGGCTCACGCCTGCAATCCCAGCACTTTGGGAGGCTGAGGTGGGCGGATCATGAGGTCAGGAGATCGAGACCATCCTGGCTAACACAGTGAAACCCCGTCTCTACTAAAAATACAAAAAAAAAAAAAAAAAAAAAAAAAAAAAAAAATTAGCTGGGCGTGGTGGTGGGCGCCTGTAGTCCCAGCTACTCTGAAGGCTGAGGCAGGAGAATGGCGTGAACCCGGAAGCGGAGCTTGCAGTGAGCCGAGATCGCGCCACTCCAGCCTGGGCGACAGAGCGAGACACCGTCTCAAAAAACAAACAAACAAACAAACAAACAAAAAACTAAGTGAGATCCAAGAGATAGAGAGGGATTGGGTCTCATAGAGCTATAAGAATCCAGGTGAGGATCTGAGATAGGAGGGCAACATCTGGATTATGGGGAGCAAGAAGATCCTCAGGAGACCTTTTGGGGTAGTCTAAGCAAAAGATGGTGAGGGCCAGGGCAAGAGTGGTGGAAGTGAAGACAGAGATAAATAGAGTTAAGATACAACAGGGCAGGATTTGATAAAGTTGACAAGAGTCTTCAATTATTAAATGTAAGAGGTAAGCTAAGGAAGGGATATAATACTTATAAGGTTTCGGTTTGAGTAACTGTGGGGATAGTAGTGAAATTGACAGAAATGGGGAAGAACATAAGAACATGTTTGGGGGAGCTGCAAATCAAGAATTCTGTTTTGCACATGTTAAGTGTGAGATGTTCATTGTACATCTGTATGAGTGTGTCAGATAAACAGTTGGGTAAAAGGCCAGAGTTCAGGAAAGGAGCAGGCGTGGAGGTGAATTTGGAAGTCCTTGTGATATAGATGATAATTATAGCCACAGTACTGGATGCTGAATGAAGTAAAGAGATAAGAGGGATTCCAGGACAGACCTGTGGGTCAGCCCATTTGCTTGGACCTTCTGTTATTCTGGGTTACCTATAATCACTAGCTAAGTTTCTCGACATTATTTCTTTTGGATATTTATGCGTATATTTACCTTTCACCTGATTAAAAAACCTGCAGAAGATTTGCATGGCACCTCAACATCTCCTGTAATTTCAGGGCTCTTTATGACCTGGCCTTCCATAATCTAACCCTTTTCCATCTTAGCCAATCATCCTGACATCCTCTGTGGATACACTTACTTGTGTTTGAGCCTGTTATGTGTCTTTCATCTTTTTCTGTTGTCTTAGAGTTGAATTTAGATTCCATTTTCCTCATGAAACATTTGACTTCTTCAGTCCAAACAGACCACTCACATCTCTAAACTATTACTGTAGTTACAGTCTTACATTTAAATACTAACTATTTTTTATTTTTACAGATTATAATAAACATGCTTTCTTTTCAATCCAAAATAAAAGTTATTTGAGTTAAGTATACACGTGGCTTACAATCATATGTAGAAAAGTTCAATATCACTGATCATTAGAGAAATACAAATCAAAATAACAATGAAAAACTATATCTAAATGAACTAAGCATCCTTTAAAAAGGCAGAAATGGTTGGAATAGGTTAAAAACAACAAAACTACATGCTGCTTTTAAGAAATTAACTTTAAACATAAATTCACAAATACTATAGACAAACATGTTTGAAAAAGATACGGCATGCTCATCTTAAAAGAAAGCTGGAGTGGCTATGTTAATAACAGGCAAAGTAGATTTCAGAGCAAAGAATATTGCTAGAGGTAAAGAAAGAAAAATGATATAATCATCTCAATCGATGCAGAAAGGCATTTGACAAAATTTAACATCAATTCCTGCAAACAGTATTAGAAAGCACCTTCCTGAATCCAATCAAGGACATATAAAAATAAAAGCTACAGTTAACAGCAACTGACATTATTCTTAATAGTCAAAGAATGAATGCATTCCCCCATGGTTAAAAAAAAAAATGGATGCCTCTGTTCTATTCAATAGTATTGGAGTTTCTAGCCAATGCAATAAGGAAAGCAGAAGAAATAAAACACATGGAGAATGGCAGGAAGAAGTAAAACTGCCTTTATTTGCAGATTATGTGATTGTCTACATAGAAAATCCCATGGAATTTACAGACAGGCTGCCTGGCTTAGTGTTAAAGGTGTGCCCAACACATACCCAGAGGCCCTTGGCAAAAACTGAGAGACTTTGCTTCCCAGTGTTTAGGGAAATCTCTCCAATAGTTTGCTGACCACTAAGTGAACTGATCCAGTACTTCAGTACAACAAAAAATACAGACTTTACAGATTTATTTCAGAAATGTTACTAAAACGATGCTAAATAATCACAATAACAAAACCTGGGGCAGGTGGGCAAATCTGATTTCCAGAGTTGCCATGTAACTTAAAGTGTCCAGTTTCCAACAAAAATATATTAAGAAGCATGCAAGTAAATAAGAATATATGGCCCAAAGGGTGAAAAGCAGTTAGTAGAGAATTGTTCTTGAGGAAATCCAGACATTGGGCTGACTAGACAAAGACTAAGTTGGCTATTTTAAATCAGTTATTTCAAAGAGCTAAAGGAAACCATGTCAGAAGAACTATAGGAAAGTATGAGTGCAGTGTCTCAGAAAATAGTAAATATTGGATCAGGAAAAATAATCAGTACTAGGCCTCATACGTGGGTGATGAAATAATCTGTACAACACCACCCCCATGACATAAATTTGCCTATGTAACAAACCTGCACATGTATCCCTGAACTTAAAGTTTAAAAAAAAATAGAAAATTTTTTTTAAAGAACAAAATAGAAAATCTGGAGTGGACAAGCACAATAACTGAAAAAAAAAAAAATTCACTAGATTGGCTAAATAGCAGAGTTGAACAGTCAGAAAAAGAATTAGGGAACTTAAAGTTAGGTCAATTGAAATTATATAGTTAGAGTAACAGAAAGAAAAAGATAATGATGAAAACTTCCAAAATTTGATTTTTTAAAAACACCAAAAGCTCAAAAAATTCCAGAAAGTATAAATTCAGAAATACATCATGATAAAAAATTTGATAGACTTAACATCAAAGTATGTTCTCCAAACACAATGGAATAAAATTGGGAAACAATGATAGAAGAAAATTAGAGAAATTCACAAATATGTAGAAATTAACCAACATGCTACTCAAAGAACAGTAGGTCAAAAAAGAAATCACAAAGGAAATTAGAAAATACCTAGAGATGAAGAAAAAGAAAACACAACAAAACCTATGGGATGCAGCTAAAGCAGTGCTCAGCGTGAAACACAGCTGTAAGCACCTATATGAGGAATAAATCACCAAAATTTCACTACAAGAAAGTAAAAAAGAAAGACCAACTAAACTCAAAGCAAATGGAAGGAAATAGTAAAGATTAGAGTAGAAGTAAATACATTGGAGAATGGGAAAATGTAGAGAAAATCAACAAAGTAATACTTTGTACTTTGTAAAGATTAGGAGAATTGACAAACTTATAGTTAGACTCACCAAGAAAAGTAGAGAGAGCAAAAAAAGAGAAGGAAGGGGAGACAGAGATGGAGAGAGAGAGAGAGAAAATATTCAGTTATTACAACTGGGCATAAAAGGACATTGCTGCTGACCTTAGATAAATAAAAGGATTATGAGGAAATAAAATTAACAATTGTATTACAACAAATTAGATAACATAGATGAAATGGAAAAATTTCTAGAAACACAAACTACCAAAGTTGACTAAAGAAGTAATAGAAACTTGATTCATGTATTTTGAAAAAGTTTGGCAGTTTTTTTTTTAAAGAAATATGATCTGATCATTCCATTCTTAAGGATTTAGCCAAGAACATTATATGTTCATACAAAGATTCATATATTAATGTTCATTGCAACTTTATTTTAATAGCCAAAAAGTGAAAACAACCCAAATTTCTATCAACAATTGAATGGATATGTTATGTTCATACTTATTATTAAGCAATAAAAAAAGAATGAATCATTGATCAACGCTACAATATAGATGAATCTGAAAATAATTATGCTGGATGACAGAAGACAGAAAAAAGTACACACAATGCATGATTTCATTTATATACATTTTAAAGAATGCAAAATTTCACAGAAAGCAGATCAGCGATTATCTGGAGTTAAAGAGTGGGACAGGGATGAGTGGGAAGAAGGAATTACAGAGACACACAAGGAAAGTTTTTGGGATGATTGAAATGTTTTTATTGTCCTGATGGTTTCACAGATATATACATAGAGCAACCTATCAAACATTTTAATTATGTTCACTTTATTGTATTTCTTTTGTGCTTCAATAAAGCTGTTTAAAAATGACATATGCGGCCAGGCGCGGTGGCTCACACCTGTAATTCCAACACTTTGGGAGGCTGGAGAAAGGCGTGAACCCGGGAGGTGGAGCTTGCAGTGAGCCGAGATCGCGCCACTGCACTCCAGACTGGGCGACAAAGCGAGACTCCGTCTCAAAAAAAAAAAAAAAAAAAAAAAAAAGACATATGCATGATTTAATCAGTAGCTATAGAAATGCTCATTTTTAACTGACCTTTTGGAAACCATCAAATGTATGTTGAATATGGGTGTCTGTGCCTGTTTTAAGGTTTTTCATTTCTCTCTCTTTTTTTTTTTAAGAGGCAGTCTTGCTCTGTCACTCAGACTGTAGTGCAGTGGTGTGATCTTAGCTCACTGCAACTTCCGCCTCCCAGGTTTAAGGGATTCTCCTGTATCAGCCTCCCGAGTAGCTGGGATTACAGGCGCCTGCCACCACGGTGGCTAATTTTTTGTATTTTTAGTGGAGATGGGGCTTCACCATGTTGGCCACGCTGGTCTCAAACTCCTGTCCTCAGGTGATCCGCCCGCCTCGGTCTCCGAAAGTGCTGGGATTACAGGTGTGAGCCACCTTGCTCAGCCTCATTTCTCTTCTTAGTAAAGCATTGTCCAAGTAAAATCTCTGTATCATAATATCCATCTATCAGACACTGTCTTCATCCTTTGAATCATGGAACTTTTATCCTCAATTGGCCTAGATTATTGTACCAATTTCTCAGCCACTTTTCCTGTGTTCCTTTGCTTTAGTTTCATATGTATTTTATTTTGGCACTAGAAATGATAAGAAAGCTAGGGCCTCCTGAGGGCAGGATTATATGAGATTTCAAATAACTTCAATAGAGATAATGATAAAGGAAACTATAGAAGATAAACAATTGATAAGAAGTAGGGGAATACTGCCACCTTTGGACTAGAGAGAATAGTTATCTTCATTTTTCTTTCGTTATGCCTTTTTGTGAATCTTGAACTTAATAAAAATATTTCTCGCGGGCTGATATCATGCCTTTTTAAAATACACTTTTATTTTAAGTTCAGGGGTACATGTGGAGGCTTGTTACATGCCTATGTAACATACATACCTATGTAACGTGTCATGGGGGTTTGTTGTACAGATTATCTCATTACCCAGGTATTAAGTCTAGTATCCGTTAGTTATTTTTTTTATTCTCTCCATGTGTTCTCATCATTTAGCTCCCACCTATAAGTGAGAACTTGCAATGTTTCATTTTCTGTTCCTGCGTTTGTTTGCTAAGGGTAATGGGAAGACAACCTAGGCAATACCATTCAGGACATAGGCACGGGCAAAGATTTCATGATGAAGATATCAAACACAATTGCAACAAAAGCAAAAATTGACAAATGGGATCTAATTAAACCGAAGAGTTTCTGCACAGCAAAAGAAACTATCATCAGACCGAACGGGCAACATACAGAATGGGAGACAATTTTTGCAAACTATGCATCTAGTGAAGGTCTAATGTCCAGCATCTATACAGAACTTCAAACTTCCTAAAGAAAACCAAACCACCCCATTAAAAAGTGGACAAAGGACATGAACAGATACTTCTCAAAAGAAGAGACGTTTCTTTCCCATCTTGCAAGATGGTGGGTGAAAAAGTTGAGAAGCCAGATACTAAAGAGAAGAAACCCGAAGCCAAGAAGGCTGATGCTGGTGGCAAGGTGAAAAAGGGTAACCTTAAGGCTAAAAAGCCCAAGAAGGGGAAGCCCCATTACAGCCGCAACCCTGTCCTTGTCAGAGAAATTGGCAGGTATTCCCGATCTGCCATGTATTCCAGAAAGGCCATGTACAAGAGGAAGTACTCAGCCGCTAAATCCAAGGTTGAAAAGAAAAAGGAGGAGGAGCTTCTTGCAACTCTTATAGAACCAGTTGGTGGTGACAAGAACGGCGGTACCCGGGTGGTTAAACTTCGCAGAATGCCTCGATATTATCCTACTGAAGATGTGCCTCGAAAGCTGTTGAGCCATGGCAAAAAAAAAAACCCATCAGTCAGCACTGAGAAAACTGCAAGCCAGCATTACCCCTGGGACCATTCTGATCATCCTCACTGGACGCCACAGGGGCAAGAGGGTGGTTTTCCTGAAGCAGCTGGCTAGTGGCTTGTTACTTGTGACTGGACCTCTGGTCCTCAATTGAGTTCCTCTACGAAGAACACACCAGAAATTTGTCATTGCCACCTCAACCAAAATCGATATCAGCAATGTCAAAATCCCAAAACATCTTACTGATGCTTACTTCAAGAAGCAGCAGCTGCTGAAGCCCAGACACCAGGAAGGTGAGATCTTCGACACAGAAAAAGAGAAATAGGAGATTACGGAGCAGCACAAGATTGATCAGAAAGCTGTGGACTCACAAATTTTACCAAAAGTCAAAGCTGTTCCTCAGCTCCAGGGCTACCTGCAATCTGTGTTTGCCCTGACGAATGGAATTGATCCTCTCAAACTGGTGTTCTAAATGTCTTAAGAACCCATTAAATAGCTAACTACAAAAAAAAAAAAAAAAAAAAGAAGAGATGTCTTATGAATTATAAGTAAAAATTCTTTGAGGTTCTTCATTTTTTAACTTTCATTCCAAAGCTTGACAGATTTACCACTATAGTATCTTGCTTTAGAATAACTTGTGTAATTGCCCATGAAATTCCCAATTTTTTAGTTAACTATATTTAAAAATCTACATAAATATGCATGTAGCAAATGACTCTTATTTAGTTATTCAGAAATTCTACAATAATTTTAAATATAACACCATCTCATGGATGTATTAATATAGGATCAGAAATATTTTTTGTGTATGTTTCATCCACAGTTGAATAAGACTCCATATATCTGAGTACTCCAGGACTTTAATAATTTAATAAGAATGTATAGACATTGCGGGCATAGGCCATGCTTCCCTTTTGTCCACAGTCACTGACACGTTTTCTTATAACTTGTGTACAACAGGTTCCCCACCTTTCCTTAAGAACTCTTATCTTTTAGGGAGGTACACAATTATTATTTACTAATTTCTACACTCTTTATAACTGTGTTTTCGGTGTTTTGTTGTTTTTACAAGTAGTGTCATTATGTTTTAAAAATTCTAGAGAATGGGAACACCTGTGTCTCTTGCCCCTTCCTTTGATTCATTCATTTAGTCATGCAGTAAATATTTGAGTGCCACCTGAATGACAGGAGCCCTTCAGGAAATATGGTTATGAAGCTACACAGGTAAAGCCACCATCCAGATGAAGCATATTTTCTAATGAGAGACAATATACAGTAAGCAAGTAAATAATTGGAAATAATTGGATATGTGATAAAATTTTTGGTAGTAATAAGTGCAAAGGAGAAAAAGAAAGCAGAGTGAAGAGATTGGGTATGGCAGAGGGGCTTTTTTGTTTGTTTGTTTGTTTGGCTAAAGTGTTCTGGGAAGTGCTTTCTAAAGAGATACTTCAGCATAGACTAGAATTAAGTAAGTGAAGGAACCAAGGGAAAATCTAGGAGAAGAGTAAGCAATGTCAGAAGGCCAGAATAGAGGAGAGTGAGCAGCGCAAGAGGAAATGAGTATCAAAGTGCATAGACACCAGAACCCTGCAAGCATTTGAATTTTGTTCCAAGTGGTATAGAAATTTTGCCATTAGATCTGAGTTCTACATTAAACGATCACAATAGCTGCTGTGTGAAGAATAGGCTGCAGGGAGGCAAGAACAGAAGTAAATGAAAACCAATTAAACTATTCTAATTATTCCAGGCAAGTGGTAATTATAGCTTGGTTAAGGATGCGAGTGTCAGAAATAGTGAAAAGTGGCAAGATTGGGAATATATATTAAAGTTACAGCAAATAGGATTTGTTCATGGCTTGGCTATGCAGGGGTATGGGAAAGTGGAAAGAATTGTAGTTTTTAAGTATTTTTGTCTCAGCAGCTAGAAGCTGACATCAGCTGAGATGGGTAGGACTAAAGGAGGAAAATGTTAGTGGAAATGGATGGCTGTAATCAAGAATTTGTTTGGGAGCATATTAGGCATAAGAGATTTCAGTGGAAATTTTGAGTTTTGGTGGGAATTCAACAATGGAATACAGGGAAGGAAAGATAAATTTGGGGCGTGTTCTGTTCATATACATGCTATCTAACTAATGCCTGTGACCAGATGGAATCACTTATTAACATGAATGTGAATAGCAGAAAGATCATTAACAGGAACTAAAGGTTAATGTTTTCTTATGTTAGGAGGTTGGGTGAAAGAAAAAGAACAAGCCCAGCAAAGTGCCTGAGAAGGAAGGTATGAAAACTTGGAGAGTATTATATCTGCCTCCTGTTCCCCTTTCCTCTTTCCTTTAAATGAAGGATAAAGACACAGGGATGTCTTTGGCCTATGGATGTCCAGTTGCACCATCACCATTTACTGAAAAGGCTATCCTTCTTCTATTGAGTTGCTTTTGCAATTTTGCCATGTCAAGTACTGCCAACAAATTTAAGAGGAAAAGAGTTGTCCATTAGATTTCTCAAGGTGGAGGTCACTTGCGACCTTGGCAAAAATGATGAGTTGTGGGGATAAAAATCTTACAGTAGATTCAAGAGAATTGAGAGATGAGTCATATAATTTTTTTTCTACAAAGGGAAGTGGGGTAAAAAATTGATAACTTGGATTAATACAGAGAGGTGCATATGTATGTGTGTGTTTGTGCATGCACACCTGTGTGTTTTGGTGGAGATAGTACATACAGCATGCTTGTGAGGTGATTGGAATGGTGCAGGAAGAGAAAAAAATGAAGATGCCAGAGAAAGGGAAACTATTATAGAAACAAAGTATTTGAGCGAGTGAAAGGGGATGGGATGTAGTGAACAAGCATTATCAAAGGCCTTTAATACATTGTAGCAGCAAAGAATAGGTGTATTCTTATGTATACATGAGAATGTATACATACAAATAAATGTGGAGATATATACACACACATATATATGTATATTCCTCTTAACAGACTGAGAAAAGCTGTATGATCTTATCAACAGATGCAGAAAAAGCTTTGAACAAAATTCAGCACCGCTTGTAATTAAAATATCTAAAGAAACCCACTCAACTACAAATAGACGGGAACTTCCTTAACCAAATAAAGTATGTGTATGATGTCTGTGGCTAATGTTAGAATTAATGGCAAGAGACTTAAGTATTTGCCTTCTAAGATTATTAAGAAGTCAAGGCCAGGCATGGTGGCTCAAGCTTGTAATCCCAGCACTTTGGGAGACTGAGGTGGGCAGATCACGAGGTCAGGAGTTCAAGATCAGCCTGACCAACTTGTTGAAACCCCGTCTCTGCTAAAAATGCAAAAAATTAGCTGGGCGTGGTGGCAGGCACCTGTAATCCTAGCTACTCAGGAGGCTGAGGCAGGAGAATCCCTTGAACCCGGGAAGCGGAGGTTGCAGTGAGCCGAGATCATGCCACTGCACTCCAGCCTGGGCAACAGAGTGAGACTCTGTCTCAAAAAAAAAAAAAAAAAAAAGTCAAATATGTCCTCTCTAACTCCTCATACTCAACATCATACTGGAAGTCTTAGCCAGGGAAATAAGACAAGAAGAAAAATTATATAGATTGGAAAGGAAGAAACCAATTTTTATTCATAAATGAAATGATGGTCTATGTAGGAAATTGAAATGAATGTAACTTCTGGACCTAAGTGGGTAAGTATAACATACAAAAGTCAATTGTCATATGTAACAAAAAAGAGCAATAGAACAATTAAAATTTGAAATTTAATTTAGAAAACATTATTTAAAACAGTACACACACAAAGAAATGAAGTATTGAGGTATAAAGCTGAAACATTACTTTAGTGTCTGTATGTGAAATACTACAAAACACTGATGATGGAAATCAAAGAAGATCTGATTAAATGGAAAAGTAGTCAATATTCATATAGTGGAGGAATTGATATTGTTAAAATGCCAATTCTTTCAAACTTGTGCTATAGATTCAACACAATCCTAATCAAAATTCAGGAAAGCTATTTTGAAGATATTGGCCAACTTATTCTAAATTTTTTTATAGAAAGGTAAAAGACCAATGCAACATTAGAGAAGAACAAAGTGATAGGACTTGCATTACCTGACATTAAATACATCACAATGTTCTATAAATCTAAAGCAATGAAGGCATCATGGTATTGGTGAAAGAACAGACATGCAGATCAATGCGACAGAATAGAAAGTCCAGAGACAGACTCACAAATATAGTCAACTGAGATATATATGTGTGTGTGTGTCTGTATATATATACACACATATCTATATATACACACACATATCTACACATATATATACACACACACATATATATCACAAAGGCAATTCAATGAAGAGAAGACAGTCTTCTCAAGTGCTGCTGAAACAATTAGACATACATACGTCCTCTCCCCTAAAAAATGAACCTAGACACACATCTTATACCTTACACAAAATTAACTCAAAATGTGTTATAAATTAAATGTAAAATGCAAAGCTATACCACTTGTAGAAGAAAATGCAGGAGGAAATCTATGTGACCTTGTTGGATATTTGTACCTTGATGAAATTTTAAGTACAACCCCATGAAACAAAAAATTGACAAAAGCTTTATTAAAAGAAAAAAACCCTTTTTACTTTGTGAAATATTATGTTAAGAAGGTCAAATGGCAAGTCATAGACTGAGAATATATTTTCAAATCACAAAGGACTTGGGTTCAAAACATACAAATGACTCTTAAAATTCAACAATAAGAAATTAAGCAACCTAACTATAAAATGAGGAAAAAAACGCCAGACGTGGTGGCTCATGCCTGTAATCCCAGCACTTTGGGAGGCCGAGGCGGACGGATCACGAGGTCAAGCGATCGAGACCATCCTAGCTAACACGGTGAAATCCCGTCTCTACTAAAAATACAAAAAAATAGCTAGGCATCATGGCGGGTGCCTGTAGTCCCAGCTACTTGGGAGGCTGAGGCAGGAGAATGGCGTGAACCCAAGAGGCGGAGCTTGCAGTGAGCCGAGATCAGGTCACTGCACTCCAGCCTGGGAGACAGAGTGAGACTCTGCCTCAGGAAAAAAAAAAAAAAGAGAGAAAAAAACAGTTGATCTTTGACAAAGTTGCAAAAGCAGCTCAATAGAGGAAGGATAGCCTTTTCAGTAAATGGTGGTGGTGCAACTGGACATCCATAGGCCAAAAAAATTGAACCTCAGCCTGAACCTCACATTTTTACAAAAATTAACTAAAAAATTGATTATGTACTTACATGCAAAACTAAAACTACCAAACTTCAGAAAAAATAGGAAAACGACTTTGCATCTAGGGCTAAGTAAATAGCTCTGTTATTTTACACCAAAAGCATGAACCATTGAAGGGGAAATGGGGAAAATTGCAAGTTGGACTCCATCAAAATTAAAAGTGTTTGCTCTTTGAAAGACTATGAATAGAAATAAAAATAATTACAGACCACTAAAAATATTTGCAAGCCAATATTCACAAAGGAACTCATGTATAGAATATATAACAAACTCTAAAACCACAGCAGAAAAACAAATAATCCAATTAGAAAATGTGAAAAGGACATGAAGAGATATTTCACTTAAGAGGATATTCAGATGGCAGGTAACCTATTGGGGAAAAACCCCACCCACAATATTTATCGTGGGTTCTTTTCTATTTCCTAAGCATCTCGGCTGGTTTGAGAAATAAAGGGAAAGAGTACAAGAAAGAGAAATTTAAAGCAGGATGTCCGGGGGAGACATCACATGTTGGCAGGTTCCGTGATGTTCCCCAAGCCGTAAAACCAGCAAGTTTTTATTAGTGATTTTCAAAAGGGGAAGGAGTGTATGAATAGGGTGTGGGTCACAGAGATCACATGCTTCACAAGGTAATAAAATATAACAAGGCAAGTGGAGGCAGGGCAAGATCACAGGACCACAGGATGGGGCAAAATTAAAATTGCTAATGAAGTTTCAGGCACGCATTGTCATTGATAACATCTTATCAGGAGACAGGATTTGAGAGCAGACAGCCTGTCTGACCAAAATTTATTAGGTGGAAATTTCCTCGTCCTAATAAGACTGGGAGCGTTACGGGAGACCAGGACTTATTTCATCCCTTTGGCTTTGACCGTAAAAGGTGGCCACCCCCACGGGGGCAGTTCATAGGCCTACCCTCAGGAGCGCATTCTCTTTCTCAGGGATGTTCCTCGCTGAGAAAAAGAATTCAGCAATATTTCTCCTATTTGCCTTTGAAAGAAGAGAAATATGGTTCTGTTCCATCCGGCTCACCAGCAGTCAGTTTAAGGTTACCTCCCTTGTTCCCTGAACATCGCTGTTACCCTGTTCTTTTTTCAAGGTGCCTAGATTTCATATTGTTCAAACACACATGCTCTACAAACAATGTATGCAGTTAACGCAATCATCACAGGGTCCTGAGGCGACATTCATCTTCCTCAGCTTACGAAGATGACAGGATTAAGAGATTAAAGTAAAGACAGGCATAGGAAATCACAAGGGTATTGACTGGGGAAGTGATAAGTGTCCATGAAATCTTCACAATTTATGGTCAGAGATTGCAGTAAAGACAGGCGTAAGAAATTATAAAAGTATTAATTTGGGGAACTAATAAATGTCCAGGAAATCTTCACAATTTATGTTCTTCTGCCGTGGCTTCAGCTGGTCCCTTCGTTCGGGGTACAACAGTAACCAGGTGAAAAGATGTTCCATATCATTAGCCTTTAGGTAAATGCATTAAAATGACAATAAGATATCATTACCTATCACAATAAAAAATAGTAACAATAAAATGTTGGCAAGGATGTGGAGAAACTGGATCACCCATACATTATTGATGAGTTTGGCAATTCCCTACAAAGATAAAATGTTCTATACCTTGACTGCATCAACTTAAATATCAAGTTGTGATATTGTACCATAGTTTTACAAGTGTTATCATTGGGGGAAACTCAATAAAGGCTACAGAGGATCTGTAGGAAGTTATATTTCCTACAACTTCATGTGAATCTACAAAATTTTATCTCAAAATAAAAATTTGATTTTTAAAGTGGGCAACATATCTGAAGAGACACTTCATCAAAAAACATATACAGGCTGGTCGCTGTGGCTCACATCTGTAATCCCAGCCCTTCAGGAGGCTGAGGCAGGCGGATCACGAGGTCAGGAGATCGAGACCATTCTGGCTAACATGGTGAAACCCCATCTCTACTAAAAATACAAAAAATTAGCCAGGCGTGGTGGCAGGCGCCTGCAGTCCCAGCTACTCAGGAGGCTGAGGCAGGAGAATGGAGTGAACCTGGGAGGCGGAGCTTGCAGTGAGCCAAATTCACACCACTGCACTCTGCGTGGGCCACAGAGAGAGACTCTGTTTCAAACAACAACAACAACAACAACAACAAAACAAAGATATACAGATGACAAATCAGTATATAAAAATTTGCTAAATATCATTTTTTGGGAAATTCAAATGAAATCAACAATGAAGATACCACTACACACCTATCACAATTGTTAAAATCCAAAATCAGGAAAATTGCAATTGCTATTAACAGTTAATCTGTGGGGTGCTGAAAACTCTCATGTATTGCTTGTGGGAAAGCAAAATAGTACAACCACTTAGGACAGCAGTTTGGCAGCTTCTTACAAAGTAAAACATAGTCTCATCACATGATCCAACAATAGTGTCCCTAGGTATTTGCACACTGATTTGAAAACTTACCTGTGCACAAAACCTGTACACAAATGTTTATAGCAGCCATATTCATATTCACCCAAAACTGGAAGCAAATAAGATGATGTTCAATAAGTGAATGCGTAAACAAACTACAGTACATTTCTACAATGGAATACTAGTCATTAACAAAAAGGAGCATAATGCAAAACATAGATGAATATCAAATGCATATTTCTAGGTGAAACAAGGAAGTTTGAAAAACTTACATGCATAAGTTATTGGAATGATTGATTCCATTTATATGATATTCTGGAAAAGGCAAACTATAAAGATCATTGTTTGCCAGAGATTTGGAGGACAAAAGAAAGATAAAGCCTGGGTGCGGTGGCTCACGCCTGTAATCCCAGCACTTTGGGACGGGGAGGTGGGTGAGTTGTCTGAGGTCGGGAATTTGAGACCAGCCTTGCTAATGTGGTGAAACCCCATCTCTACTAGAAAAAAAAAAAATTAGCTGGGCATGGTGGCACACACCTGTAGTCCCAGCTACTTGGGAGGCTGAGGCAGGAGAATTTCTTGAACCCAGGAGGCAGAGGTTGCTGTGAGCCAAGATGGCACCATTGCCCTCCAGCCTGGGCGACAGAGCAAGACTCCATCCGGCCTGGGCAGCTTGGTGAAACCTGGTCTCTCTCGTGTGTGTTGGAGTTTTGCTCTTGTTGTGGAGGCTGGAGTGCAGTAGTGGCGTGGTCTCCACTTACCTCCGCCTCCCGGGTTTGGGTGGTTCTCCTGCCTCACCCTTCCCAGTGGCTGGGATTGCAGGCATGAGCCAACATGCCCGGCTAATTTGTTTTGTTTTGTTTTGGTAGAGATGGAGTTTCTCCATGTTGGTCAGGCTGGTCTCAAACTCCCGACCTCAAGTGATCCACAAGCTTCGGCCTCCCAGGGTGTTGGGACTGCAGGCATGAGCCAACATGCCCTGCTAATTTTGTTTTTGTTTTTGTTTTGGTAGAGACAGGGTTTCTCCATGTTGGTCAGGCTGGTCTCAAACTCCCAACCTCAAGTTGAGAGATGACAATGTGCTAGCAGCCCTCCCTCTCAGTGCCTCCGCAACCTCAGAGTCCACTCTGGCAGCGCTTGAGGAGCCCTTCAGCCCGCCACAGCACCGTGGGAGCCCCTCTCTGGGCTGGCTGAGGCTGGAGCAACCTCCCTTTGCTTGCAGGGAGGTGTGGAGGGAGAGGCGCGGGCGGAAACCAGGGCTGCCCGCAGGGCTCGCGGGCCAGTGCGAGTTCTGGCAGGTGCCGGCGTGGGCTCCGAGGGCCCCGCACACGGAGCAGCCGGCTGGAGCCGCTGGCCCAGAGCAGTGAGGGGCTTAGCACCTGGGCCAGCAGCTGCTAAGGTTGCTAGGTCCCCTAGCAGTGCCGGCCTGCCCCACACTCAAATTCTCACGGGGCCTTAGCTGTCTCCCTGTGGAGCAGGGCTGGGACCTGCAGCCCGCCATGTCTGAGCTCCCCCGCTGTAGTGGGCTCCCGCGAGTCCTGAGCCTCCCTGACCGGCTCTGCCCCCTGCTCCGTGGTGCCCGGTCCCATGGACAGCCAAAGGGCTGTTGAGTGCAAGCCCCGCTATGGACTGGCAGGCAGCTCCGCCTCCAGCCCTGGTGCAGGATCCACTGGGTGAAGCCAGCTGGGTTCCTAAACTGGATGGGGACTTGGAGAACTTTTATATCTGGCGGGAGGATCGTATGTGCACCAATCAGCACTCTGTATCTAGCTAACACTGTATCTAGCTAACCAGCACTCTGTGAATCTCTCTAGCTCAAGGATTGTAAAAGCACCAATCAGCACGCTGTCAAAATGGACCAATTAGCTCTCTGTAAAATAGACCAATCAGCTTTCTGTAAAATGGACCAATCAGCAGGATGTGGGTGGGGTCAGATAAGGGAATAAAAGCAGGCTGCCCCAGACAATAGTAGCAACCAGCTTGGGTCGTCTTTTCTACGGTGGAAGATTTGTTGTTTCCCTATTTGGAATGAATCTTGTTGTTGCTCACTCTTTGAGTCCAGGCTGCGTTTATGGGCTGCTGTAAGGGGCACCGAAAGGTCTGCAGTTTCTCTCCTGAAGCCAGCGAGACCACAAACCCACCGGGAAGAATGAACCACTCCAGACGCACTAAGAGCTGTAACACTCACCATGAAGGTCTGCAGGATCACTCCTAACAGCAAGATCAGGAACCTGCCAGAAGGAAGAAGCTCCAGACACATCTGAACGTCTGAAGGAGCAAACTCTGGATTCACCATGTTTAAGAACTGTAACACTGGGAGGGTCCGTGGCTTCATTCTTTAAGTCAGTGAGACCAAGAACCCACCAATTCCGGACCCAAAGTAGATCCCCTGGCTTCGACCTGCCGTTGTGCTGGGATTGCAGGCGTGTCACTGCGCCAGGCCTAATTTATTAATCAGAAATGAATAGATCGGCCGGGCCTGGTGGCTCACATTTGTGATCCCAGGAGTTTGGACGGCCGGGCGCCGCGGATCAGTGGAGCCTAGGAGTTCCAGACCAGTCTGGGCGACATAGTGAAACCTGGTCTTTTTTTTTTTTTCTTTCTTTCTTTTTTGAGGCGTGATTTTACTCTAACCTAGGCTGCAGTGCAGTGACGCGGTCCCGGCTCGCCGCGGTCTCTGCCTCCCGGGTTTGGGTGGTTCTCCTGCTTCATCTTCCCAAGTGGGTGGGATTGCAGGCCTGAGCCACCCTGCCTGGCTAATTTTGTTTTTTTGTTTTTTTTTCTTTTTTGGTAGAGACACGGTTTCTCCGTGTTGGTCAGGCTGGTCTCAAGCTCCCGACCTCTGGTGATCCCCCTGCCTCGGGCTCCCAAAGTGCTGGGATTGCAGGCGTGAACCACCCCGCCCGCCCTGATTTATTAATCAGAAAGGAATAGATGGCCCTGGCGTGGTGGCTCAAGCTTGTGATCCCAGGACTTTGGACAACCGGGCACCGCGGATCACTGGAGCCTAGGAGTTCCAGACCAGTCTGGGCGACATGGTGAAACCTGGTCTTTTTTTTTTTTTTTTTTTTTTTTCTTTTTTGAGGTGGGGTTTTGCTCTTGTTGCCCAGGCTGGAGTGCAGGGGCGCGGTCTCCGCTCGCTGTAGCCTCCGTCTCCAGGGTTTGGGTGGTTCTCCTACCGCAGCCTCCGGAGTGGCTGGGACTGCAGGCGTGAGCCACCATGCCTGGCTAATTTTGTACTTTTTTTTTCTTTTTTTTTTTATTTTTGGTAGAGACAGGGTTTCTCCACGTTGGTCGGTCTGGTCTCTAGCTCCCGACCTCAGGTGATCCGCCCGCCTCGGCCTCCCGGGGTGCTGAAATTGCAGGCGTGAGCCACTGCGCCTGGCCCATTGATTAATCAGAAAGGAATAGATCGGCCTGGCATGGTGGCTCGCGCTTGTGATCCCAGGACTTTGGACTGCCGAGCGCGACGGATCGCTTGAGCGTAGGAGTTCCAGACCGGCCTGGGCAACATGGTGAAACCCGGTCCCCTCCCCTCCCCTCCCCTTCTTTCTCCCTCCCTCCTTTCTTTTCTTTTTCTCTCTCTCTTTTTTTTTTTTTTTTTTTTCTTTTTTTTTGTTTGTTTGTTTGAGACGGAGTTTCGCTTTTGTTGCACAGGCTAGAGTGCAAAGGCACGATCTCAGGTAACCTCAACCTCCGCGTCCCAGGTTTAGGTGATTCTCCTGCCTCAGCCTCCTGAGTAGCTGGGATTACAGGCATGAGCTACCATGCCCGGCTATTTTTGTATTTTTTTAGTAGAAACGGGGTTTCTCCGTGTTGGTCGGGCTGGTCTGGAGCTCTCTACCTCAGGTGATCAGCCCGCCTTGGCCTCCGAAAGTGCTGGGATTTCAGGCATGAGCCAGCGGGCCTGGCCTGAAACCGGGTCTCTTAAGGGAAAAACGCAGGTAGTCCCAGTTACTCTGAAGGCTGATGCAGACGAGGATTGCTTGAGCCCCTGGGGGTCGAGTTGGCAGTGAGCTATGATGGCAGCGGCTGCAGTCCAGACTGGACGACAGAGCGGGACTCTCAGGAAAAGGGAAAGGAAAAAAAGAAAAAGTAAATGAAATTGCTAAATCAAAAGAAAAAGTAAATGAAATTGCTAAATCAAGGAACAGCTTAACAGTATATTAGAGAGAAATAGAGGCAAAGGTTAGCAGACACCAGTGTTCACTTAGTGGGAACTGCAGGTGTTCCCCAGACAGGAGGCTGCTACTTTTCCAAAAAAAAATCTATTATTGACTACCAATAAAAAAGCTTGCAGGTTTGTTACAATGTACAAATAGCTAAACTTTATATAGCAATTACCCTATTCTAACACTGCTCTAAGCCTTTTCCTGCTCTGAAATAGCTACTATTGTTACCTCCATTGTAGAGAAAAGAGATCCCAGAAGTTGTTGTGGAAGGACCCTGGAAACTGACTATGAAATTGACTTGTACGTTTCAGAGTTAAATGTTCTTCCTGCTCTGCTCTTTACATTGCCACATTTTAGTTAACATACCTCTTAAAATACTGGTCCTTTCTATATTTGGAGGGACTACTTGCAATTTGAAGTTTTATTTTTTTGCACTAAGTGTTTGGTCATAAGATCGCCTGCGTTTTATGTCAGTTTAAGTACCTCTTTAGACATTCAGTTAGGAATGTAAATAGCTAGCGTTGTGTGTAAAAGGAAAGAACAGCTACTTACAACCATTTTTGTTTCATAATACAAATATAAATCAATATATATAAAACTCCATCTCTGCTTGGAATTCAGCACTGGGTGTCTTTTCCCTTCCACTTTCCTTGACAAGGCTGCCACAGTGACAGAAGCACACAGGGCTGCCTTTTAGTGACACCTGCTGGGACAGACCTGGCAGAAGGGATTGCAGATTTGCATGTTTCCTAGCTGCCTCTGCTAGCCCCTGAGTCAACAGCCCACTCCATGCTGAGCTTGGACGGCTCAGGTTTGAAAAATTCCCCCTTCACTTGGAGCAACCGCTTTCCAGCCTCTTCATCATTCCTAAAGGAGAATGACCTACATGCCAGCATAACAGATACCCAGAAATTTATGGAAGCTTCATTGTGAGCCTGAATCCTTAACAGGGGCTCAAACTGCCAACACCGAATGAAGAGAGAGGTTTTGCAGGAAAGCCGGAAGTCATTAAAATAATGAATCACCAGGCTGGGTTTTGAGCTTCTTTCCCACTAATTTAATGCAAAGATTTATTGTCTTTACAGTGTACAACGCCCATCATCAGTTGAAAATAGGAGCCGAAAATGCTTTTAAGGCTGGGTGCAGTGGCTCACGCCTGTAATTCCAGCTTTTTGGGAGGCAGAGGCGGGTGGTTCACTTGAGGTCGGGAGTTCGAGACCAGGCTGGCCAACATGATGAAACCCCATCTCTACTAAAAATACAAAAATTAGCTGGGCATGGTGGCACACGCCTGTAATCCCAGCTATTGGGGAGGCTGAAATAAGTTCATAAATTCAGCAGCTGTGGGGTAATTGGCCTAATTGCTATGCTACTTTCACTGCTTGAGGATGAACAGTGCACAGGAGAGTACAGGTTTACAGGTCTCTGAATAGTGTCATCCAAAAATGGTGAACAACCCCACCCTGAAAAACAGTTTGGTGTGTCTTTTTCACAAATTAGAAATGTGCTTAACTGTTTACTAACTGCACCCCTGGCCACTTGCCCTAGAGAAATAAAAGTTGATATTCATGCAAAAACTTGTGCATGAGTTTTCAAAGCAGCTTTATTTTTAGCAACCAAACTAAATAACCCAAATGTCCTTCAACAGGTGGATGGCTAAACAAACTGTGGTACAGTCATACAATAGAATAGTACTTAGTAATAAAAAAGGAATGAACTATTGAATGATTTGCAATGACCTCAAAGGAATTAAACTTTAAAAATTCAATCTCAGGCCGGGCATGGTGACTCACGCCTGTAATCCCAGCACTTTGGGAGGCCGACATGGGCAGATCGCGAGGTCTGGAGTTCGAGACCATCCTGGCCAACATGGTGAAACCTCGCCTCTTCTAAAAATACAAAAATTAGCCGGGCATGGTGGCACCCGCCTGTAGTTCCAGTACTTGGGAGGCTGAGGCAGGAGAATTGCTTGAACCTGGGAGGCGGAGGTTGCAGTGAGCCGAGATCGCGCCACTGCACTCCAGCCTGGGCGACAGAGTGAGACTCTGTCTCCAAAAAAGAAAAGGAAAAAAGGAGCTGGGAGTGCCTCCTGGGGGCATAAGGAAGGGACTGGCTGATAGCAAGGAGAGAAAGATTTCATCCTGACTTAGGTAGAAGACTTTACATTTTGAATGATGACTGAGGAATCCATCCTACCAGCATGGTAGATTTAATCTCAGGAGCACAGAATTCAGCTGTGGCCTGGAAGTCAGTCAAGCCAGGTATTTAGCTTCATCAGTTGAGCAACTATTTAGCTCTAAGCACTGTTCTCAGTTCTTGGGAGAGAGGAATGTTACTGCCCTCCTTAGCCTAAAAACCCTAAGTGGCTTCTAATCACCTTTGGAATCAAGGCCGATATTTTCCCCAGGCCTTTGACCTCATCCATACCCACATCTTGTGCCTTTTTCCTTTCACTTTTTACACTTAAACCACGTTCACATTCATTTAACTCCCTGAAGCAGCCATGCTTTTCCCTGATTCAGGGTGTTTGCATAATAAGCGTGTTCCTCTACCTGAAACAAATCCTCCTTCCCTTCCTTTAGCTATAACTTTCAGATGCTTCCCCAGGGAAATGAAGGGCAAGAAAGAAAAACCTTTGTCCACTCCTACCTACCCAATCACCCCCACCTCACCCCTTCTCTCTCCCTCCTTCTTTCTGTCTCGCAAACACATACACGTGGTTAAGGTCTTCTGTGATGCACTCCTATAGCTCCCTGAAGTTTCACTTTTATGATATGTCATATTCGCATATGCCAATTCTTGTTCTGGGTCTGTTTTCCCCATGAGATCACAACTGTATAAGGGCAGGGACCATACTCATGTAATTTACTACTATATCCTGTGTCTGGCAAAGTATTTGACATATAGTAGGCACTTACTAAACATTTGTTGAATGTTTTAATGGATGGATGGCAGGCTTTCTGGTTAAATGAATAAATTACTAATCAGACTCCAAGAACCAAACCTCTTAAACTCAATCATTAATGTTCATGCCCCCTACTCAAGATATGCTCTCACCCGTGGCCTTTTTTTTTTTTTTTTTTAAATCAGGGTCTCACTCTGTTGCCCAGGCTGGAGTGCAGTGGTGCAATCATAGCTCACTGCAGACTTGAACCCCTGGGCTCAAGCAATCCTCTCACCTAAGCCTCCCAAGTACCTGGGACCACAAGCATGCACCAGAACGCTCAGCAAATTTTTAAAATTTTTTGTAGAGATGGGGGTCTTGTGATGTTGCCCAGACTGGTTTCAAACTCCTGCACTTGGATGATCTTCCCATCTCAGCCTCCCAGTGTTTTAGGATTAGAGGAGTGAGCCACTGCACTGGCTACTCATGGCCTGTTAATCCTTGATATATATTCCCAGCCACTTTACTTACTCTGTTAGCAAGTAGCCCTCCCCACAATAAGAGAAAGAAAAGCTGGGTGCAGTGGCTCACGTCTGTAATCCCAGCACTTTGGGAGGCCAAGGCAGGCAGATCACAAGGTCAGGAGATCGAGACCATCCTGGCTGACATGGTGACACTCCGTCTCTACTAAAAATACAAAAAATTAGCCGGTGTGGTCGCAGGCACCTGTAGTCCCAGCTACTCGGGAGGCTGAGGCAGGAGAATGGCATGAACCCGGGAGGCGGAACTTACAATGAGCTGAGATCACACCACTGCACGCCAGCCTGGGTGACAGAGCAAGACTCTGTCTCAAATAAAAAAAAAGAAAAAGAAAGAAAGAAAAGGGTTACCAAGAGATCATATGGTGAGCCCAGTGAAAAGAAACATCTTATAGGCTGAATGTAAGAAGGAAGACAATAATAGGTAAAAGTGTCAGTGTTAGGCCGTTTGTGTGTTGCTGTTAAAAAAAAAAACACCTGAGGCTGGGCACAGTGGCTCATGCCAGCTCTTTGGGAGGCCAGCTCTGTGGGAGGCCAACACAGTGGATCACTTGAGGTCAGGAGTTTGAGACCAGCCTGGCCAACATGGTGAAACCCCATCTCTACTAAAAATACAAAAAAAAAATTAGCCAGGCGTGGTGGTGCATGCCTATAATCCCAGCTACTTGGGAGGCTGAGGCAGGAGAATTGCTTGAATACGGGAAGCAAAGGTTGCAGTGAGCCAGGATCCCACCACTGCACTCCAGCCTGGGTGACACAACGAGAGTCTGTCTCAAAGAAAAAGAAAAAAAAGAAGAGAACCAACCAAACAACAACAACAAAACAAACTGAGACTGAATAATTTGTAAAAAGAGGTTTAGGGCCAGGTACGGTGGCTCACACCTGTAATCCCAGCACTTTGGGAGGCCTAGGCGGGTGGATCACCTGAGGTCAGGAGTTTGAGGTCAGCCTGACTAACATGGTGAAACCCTGTCTATACTAAAAAAAATACAAAAAAAATTAACCAGCACGGTGGCAGGCGCCTGTAATCCCAGCTACTCGGGAGGCTGAGGCAGGAGAATCACTTGAACCTGGGAGACTGAGGTTGCAGTGAGCTGAGATCGTGCCATTGCACTCCAGCCTGGGCAACAGAGCAAGACTCTGTCTCAAAAAAGAAAAAAAAAAAAAAAAGGTTTAATTGGCTCACAGTTCTGCAGGCTGTACCAGTGCCAGAGGCGTTACAACCAGAGCAACTCCATCTTGAATAGGGGTTGGGTAAAATAAGGCTGAAACCTACTGCGCTGCATTCCCAGGAGGTGAGGCGTTCTAAGTCACAGAATGAGATAGGTCAGCAGAAGATACAAAGACCTTGCTGATAAAACATGTTGCGGTAAAGAAGCCAGCCAAAACCCAATAAAACCAAGATGGCTATGAAAGTAACCTTTGGTCGTTCTCACTGCTCATTATATGCTAATTATAATGTATTAGCATGCTAAAGACACTCCCACCAGTGCCATGACAGTTTACAAATGCCACAGCAATGTCAGTAAGTTACCCTATATGGTCTAAAAAGGGGAGGAACCCTCAGTTCCAGGAATTGCCCACCCCTTTCTCAGAAAACTCATGAATAATCCACCCCTTGTTTAGCATATAATCTAGAACTAACTATAAGTAGGTAAACGGCCCACACTGCTGTTCTGCCTGTGGAGAAGCCATTCTTTTCTTTTATTCCTTTACGTTCTTTTTTCCTTTTTTTGTGGGGGGACAGAGTCCTGCTCTGTCACCCAGGCTGGAGTGCAGTGGCCCGATCTCGGCTCACTGCAACCTCCACTTCCCTGGTTCAAGCGATTCTCCTGCCTCAGCCACCAGAGTAGCTGGGACTACAGGCGCCCACCACCACAACTGGTGAATTTTTGTATTTTTAGTAGAGGTGGGGTTTCACCATGTTGGCCAGGCTGATCTCAAACTCCTGACCTTAGGTGATCTTCCCGCCTCAGCCTCCCAAAGTGCTGGGATTACAGGCGTGAGCCACAGTGCCTGGCCTATTCCTTTACCTTTTTAATAAGCCTGCTTTCACTTTACTCCATGGACTCTCCCCGAATTCTTTCTTGTGAGAGATCCAAGAACCCTCTCTTGGGGTTTGGGGTCTGGATTGGAATCCCTTTCCTGTAACACAAGCACGACGCTGGCGTCTGCTAAGATTCTGGGGAGGCCTCGGGGAACTTTTAAGCATGGCAGAGGCGAAGTGCAAGCAGGCATATCACATGGCAAGAACAGGAGCAAGAGAGAGAGTGTGAGGAGCCACGCGCTTTTAATTGACCAGATCTCGTGACAACACACTCACCATTTGGAGGACAGCACCAAGCCATGAGGGCTCCGACCAGATGAGACCTCACCTCCCACCAGGTCCCACCCCTAACATTGTGGATTACATTAGACAGAAGATTTGGGTGGGGACAAATATTCAGCTATATCAGTGTCTGAAACCTCAGTGCTACAAAGCAGTTGAGGGTAGATAATACCATACCATGATACCATACCACTCCAACATCCTTGTAGGCACCATAAGGCAATAATTGTTTTTTGTTTTTGTGTTTGGTTGTTTGTTTTGAGACGGAGTCTTGCTCTGTCCTCCGGCTGGAGTGCAGTGGCACAATCTTGGCTCACTGCAACCCCTGACTTCTGGGTTCAAGTGACTCTCATGCCTCAGCCTTCCAAGTAGCTGGGACTACAGGCACGCACCACCATGCCCAGTTAATTTTTGTATTTTTAGTAGAGACGGGGTTTCACCATGTTGGCCAGGATGGTCTCTAACTTGACCTCGTGATCTGCCCGCCTTGGCCTCTCAAAGTGCGGGGATTACAGTTGTGAGCCACCGTGCCTGGCCGTAAATGTTTTGTTTGTTTGAGACAAAGTCTCGCTCTGTCTCCCAGGCTGGAATGCAGTGACACGGTCTTGGCTCACTGCAACCTCCGCCTCCCAGGTTCAAGCGATTCTCCTTTCTCAGCCTCCAGAGTAGCTGGGATTACAGGCATGCACCACCACACCCAAGTAATTTTTGTATTTTTAGTAGAGATGGGGTTTGGCTATGTTAGCCAGACTGGTCTTGAACTCCTGACCTCAAGTGATCCACTCACCTTGGCCTCCCAAAGTGTAGGATTACAGATGTGAGCCACCGCACCCAGCCACAGTAATTGTTTATAATGACACCAAGGGCTAAAAGGGCAGTGTGTATTTATTACCAATTGCCTGCGCTTCCCTGTGTATAAAATTAGCTATTTGTTTGTAATTTATACTGTGGGTTGAATTTTTAGCAGACAGATTCTCGTTCACAATAGCAGGAGCTGGTTTGAGGGGTAGGCCTGCTGGGCTCAGAGTATCAGTCCATAAGGGCCATAAATACCTGAATGGAATTCATCAGAGAAAAGGTGCTGGTTAACTGAGATCTCCACAAGAGACTCCTCACATACCAGGGAAAATGTAAATTTGCCTCAACCTTGCCTGAGTAAGATAGCATCTGCAAGTAAAAAATTGAAATTGATCAAAGAAAACCTTCAACTGAATTAAATTTAAAGGAATTTAATTGAATAATGAACAATTCACAAATCTGGCAGCCCCCAGAATCATGACAGATTCAGAGCCTCCAGCGCAGTCACGTGGTGGAAGAAGATTTATAGACAAAAAAATTTTCTTAATATTGAGAGATTGACCAAAACTTTAGTTATTGATGTCACTATCACCATTGTAAATGTACTTATTTGGTCTTGAAACCCACTGAGAAACAGTAGAACAGTGAGTTTTGCAAAGGTAGGAACAAGGACTGAGTAGAGGAGATCTCCTTATGCTGGAACGTCCTGTTTACAGGAGAAAAACAAAACCTGGTGTTTTGTAAGATATATGTGTTTCCTCAAAGTCTTAGTTTGATTATGTCACATTTAGCATGAGCAACTCCATTTTAGTTTGGTTTGGCCCGTTGGGTCCTAGTGCATGAGCTTAGTCCAAAACAATGGCCTCCAATTTTTTGTTTTAAAAATCCCCCCTTTTTGGTTAGGTTCTCATTTAGGTGAGAGTGTGACCAAAACTTAGGGCCTTAATACCACTCTCTGTTACTATCATTTTGGGTTTCCAGTCTCAGCGTGTCATTCACAGGTCATGGTATCCTCATGGTTGCACATGTTTTTCTGCCCTTGTCATTCCAGTTGAAGAGAGACTATTTGACATTCTAGAGATGGCTGCATGCAAGCAATAAAAACTTTGAGAGAATACAGCACACCAGGGAGACTATTTTTATGACTATCGGGAGGATAATACCAAGAGTTTGGAGTATGCTCATTATGCAGGGTCCCCATAAACCTAACCACCTAAAATTACGTAGATTAAAAAATGAGTTAGATGGAGAGTCTATTTGCTTGACTCAGTCTATTCGCTTGACTCAGTGGTTTTTTCATAAATCCCCTGCAACTGAATTTTTATAATCTACATTTGATGCATTTCTCCCTAGGCTACAAGTGTTAGCAGCTGCATAGGTACTTTTCTCTTTAGCCAATTCTAATATTTAGCAAAACTTTCACAAGAGAATTGAAAGTTTGTTTTGTAACCATAGCCTTTACAGTAGAATTTGCTGTAGAGCCTATCATGAGAGATACATTTTTAATTACTGCCTCTTTTATTGTAAGCCATGAAAGAAGGACCTAACAAATGATGTCCTTCTATAAGAGTGAAGGCCTCCTGGCAAAGTTCTCTTTAACCCATGATGTGGGTTAAGAGCAGTTTTGACTGAAAATGAGGCGTCATATGTACCATTAAAGTTTCTTAAGGCCGGGCACAGTGGCTCACGCCTGTAATCCCAGCACTTTGGGAGGCCGAGGCGTGTGGATCAGGAGGTCAGGAGATCAAGACCATCCTGGCTAACATGGTGAAACCCCGTCTCTACTAAAAATACAAAAAATTATCCGGGCGTGGTGGCAGGCACCTGTAGTCCCAGCTACTCAGGAGGCTGAGGCAGGAGAATGGCGTGAACCCGGAAGGCGGAGCTTGCAGTGAGCCGAGATCACACCACTGCACTCCAGCCTGGGCGACAGAGCAAGACTCCATCTCAAAAAAAAAAAAAAAAAAAATGTTTCTCACCTACATTGGATCTTCTTCTTTTATCTATCAAAGTATAAGGTTACTCAAGTACAAGGCTGACTGCAAAATCCTTCACAAATAAAACTATACCCTATAAATGCACATAATAGACCCCCTTTTCATTTCTGTTGTTCATAGAGGCATAAACAAGGAAAAATATTCTAAGATAAGAGACTTATTGTGTCCAGAATTGGTGGGTTCTTGGTCTCATTGACCTCAAGAATGAGGCCTAGGAGGTGCCATGAGCGAGCGAGGGCTGCTAGCATGTTGTCACGTCTCAATCCCCTCTCTAAACAGGACACCCCAACTGCTGTTGGGAATTTGGCCAGTGACTGCTCTAGCTACTTCCTGCTGGATAAGGGTGAAGATGTGGCCCTGCAGTTGTAGTGTCCTCCAGAGGGGAACTCTTTAGGCCAATGGAAGGGCCAGTGGGTCGGTCCAGGGGTCCTTGGTAGAAGTTTTTAGTTGAGCTCATTTGGGGTTCCATTTGTAAGACCATCTGTAGGTTGATGGCCTCGATTCTAGAGGAAACAAATTTGACAAGAAGGTTAAAAATACAGGGTCCAAAGGCAAGTAACAGCAAGATGGCTGCCACGGGATCTAGAAAGGGGAGAAGTCATGTTGCCCAACTCCAGAGGTTGGTATAAGAGTTTGAAAGGCATTGTCTGATTTCAGAAGTCTTTTCCTGTAAACGCTGGGCAGTATCTCATAGTATCCCTGACTGGTTAGTGTAAAAACAACACTCTTCCCCTAAGAAGGTGCAGAGTCCTCCTTTCTCAGCAGTGAGGAGGTCTAGGCCTCAGCAGTTTTGGAGAGTCACTGCTGCTAAAGAGTCTATTTGGGATTGTAGAGTAAGGATAGATTTCATTATTTCTTGCAGACTCTCTGAGGAAGCCTTTGAGAGTGTGTGGTAGTAGGATAATGCATGCTACACTGTTAACTTTTAGCAAACTTTACTTTTGTTGAAAACCGTGTAAGTTTGGGATTTTAATTTTTCTTTGCTATTAATAAAACATCGTTCAGTCCATATTAACTTAGAATTGGTATAGATGGTTCCTTACTGATTCTGTGAGTACTTTAAGATTTGGCTGAGTGCAAACAACTCGCATGTTTGTATGGTAATTAATTAAGATTTAGATCCCCTGTTAGGAAACCTGCTGGATCAAGGATTTTTGATAGGAAGGCTATGGGTTGCCAGTGGCCTTAGTGCTTTAGGGGTATGCCCTTGTTTGCACTGACAACAAGGTGGTATCGGAGTGTTATAGAGAAGACCTTCAATTATCGGTTATAGGTTTTAAAGTTACCCTGGCTTTTAAAGGAATAGGGTACACTGTTTTTTCTTTACTACTTCTATCTCTCTGTTTCTCTCCCTTTGGCTTCTTCTTTGTCTCTTTCTCTCATTCCTTCTTTGACTTTCTGTCTCTGTCTCTTTCTCTATCTCTTTGACTTTGTCTATTTCTTTCTTTCTCTCTGACTTTCTCTCTGACTCCCTATTTGTCTATCTCTTCCTTTCTCTGTCTCTCTCTTTTTCTGTATTTCTCTCTTTCCTTTCTACTGGTCTTTCCCTGCCTGTGCCAACTGCGTATGCTGCTGTTGTCCACTCTCCTTCTCCTTTTGATGGCTTTGGCAGTGTAAGACTGCCACCCCCTTGGGTTTTTGCACTGCGTGCAATAGCTCCATGGTTTCCTTGTAATATTTAATGGAAGTTCCCCCAGAGGTTAGGAACTCCCTTTCTTTCCATATTGCAGCATAGGCATGAAGGATTAGATAACCATACTTGCTATCTGTATACACATTTATTCTTTTTCCCTTTCCCAGTTCTAAGGCTCAGGTAAGTGCTACTAATTCTGCTAACTGGGTGCTAGTCCCTGGGGGAAGAGGCTTACTTTCAAATACAGTTACATCACTAACTATGGCATAACCTGCTCTTCATATCCCATTCTCCACAAATGAACTTCCATTGGTGTATAGGTTAAGGTCAGGATTAGCTAAGGGGCCTTCTAAGAGATCATCTCAGGCGGCATAAGTCTGAACTATAATTTGTTGGCAGTCATACTTGATTGGTTCCCCATCTGGGAGAAAAGTGGCAGGGTTGAGGATCACGCACATATGTATTTGAAGCACCGGTCCCTCAAAGAGTAGTGCCTGGTATCTAAGTAGGCGGTTGTCTGATAGTCATAAACTTCCTTTGGCACCTAGTATGCCATTCACATCATGAGTAGTCCAGACAGTGAGATCCTTTCCTTGTATTATTTTGATAGCATCTGACACTAAGATGGCCACCACTGCAACTACCCATAGACAGTGAGGCCAGCCTTTTGCTACTACATCAATTTCCTTACTTAGGTATGCCACTGGTTGTGGGGTGGTCCCACGAGTCTGAGTAAGGACTCCAAGAGCTATCCGTGCTCTCTCTGTGATGCATAAAGAGAAGTTTTGTCCTGTGGGAAGACTTAAAGCTGGAGCTTGTACTAGGGCCTGCTTTAAGGTTTTGAAGGCTGTTTCTGCCCCTGGTTCCCATTCTACAAGATAAGTATTTGCCTTCTGGGTCTCCTTGATTAGAGTATAGAGGGGCCTGGCTATCTCGTTGTATCCAGGGATCCATAGTTGGCAAAACCAGTGATTCCAAGGAACCCCCGCAACTGTTTTAATGTCTTAGTGTGAGGATAAGCCAGTATAGGCTGTTCCATTCCTTGCTGAGGGCCCTGGTCCCTCTGACTAACATTAGGCCTAGATATTTGACCTGCTGTAGGCAAAGCTGGGCCTTTGACCTAGACACCTTGTACCCTTGATTAGCTGGAAAGTTCAAGAGATCTAGAGTAGCCTGTCGGCACGGGGCTTCTGAACTGGTAGCCAAAAGTAAATCATTCACATACTGAAGGACCAGAGTGCCTGGACTTGAGAAGTGGCCTAGATCTTGGGCCAGTGCCTGACCAAACAGGTGAGGGCTATCCTTAAACCCTTGGGGCAAGACTGTCCATGTAAGTTGGGATGTGTGGTCTATGGGATCCTCAAAGGCTAAGAGAAACTGGGGGTCAGAGGGCAGGAGAATACAGAAGAAGGCATCCTTGAGGTCCAGAGCAGTGAACCATTCTGCTTCCTCTGGTATTTGAGAGAGCAGGGTATAGGGGTTGGGTACAACTGGGTATAGAGGAATTACTGCCTCATTGATGAGTCTAAGAACTTGCACTTAGTCTCCACTGACCATTTGGTTTTTGTACTCCTAGAATTGGAGTGTTACAGGGAATGCTGCATTTCCTTACTAAGCCTTGAACTTTTAAGTGTTTAACAATATCCTGTAATCCTTTATGAGCTTCAGGCCTTAAGGGATATTGCCTTTGATAAGGAAAAGTGGTGGGGTCTTTTAGCCTGATTTGGACTGGGCAGGCATTTTTTGCCCTTCCAAATTGTTCTTCCAATGCCCAGACTTCAGGGTTGATTCTCTCATCAAATAGGGGACAGCAAATGGGTAACTTGTTCCCCATATTCATGTAGATAATAGCTCCAGCTTTGGCTAATATATCCCTCCCTAGTAAGGGTGTGGGACTTTCAGGCATAACAAAAAGGCATTCGAAAAGAGCAAAGTCTCCCAAATTACAACTGAGAAGGTGGGAGAAATACCTGGTTACAGGCTGTCCCAGGATTCCTCGGATGGTAACAGACCTTGAGGACAGTCGTCCAGGACAGGAGATTAACACTGAGAAGGCTGCACCAGTGTCCAGGAGGAAGTCAATTTCCTGGACCTCGATGGTTAAACATACCCGGGGCTCAGTGAGGGTGATGACATGAGCTGGCGCTTGCCCCGGGCACCCTCGGTTCTGTTGTTGGATCATCTAGTTGGGGGCTTCTGACCCAGAGAACCTTTGTCTTTTGGGGCAGTGCACCTTCCAGCGATTGCCTTGGCATAGCAGACATGGATGAGGGGGTGGCTTGTTTCTCATTGGACAATATTCTTTAAAGTGTCCTTGTAAACCACACTGATAACAAGCACCACCAGGTGATTGGCCTGCTCCATTTTCCGTCCTCTCTGAACCACCAAGGTTTATCTGAAGGCCATGACTAAGGCTGCAGCCTTTCTCTGATCTTGCTTTTCCTTTTGGGCCAGTTCCTCTTGGTCCCTATTATAGAACACTGAGGTTGCCAGGTTTAATAGTGCCTCCAGATTTTGTTCAGGGCCCAGGGCTTGCTTTTGCTTTTGGAGCTTTCTCCTGATACCTGCGGCTGATTGGGTAATAAACTTATCTTTTAGAATCAATTGACCCTCAAGTGATTCGGGTGACAGGGGAGTATATTTTCTTAAGGCTTCCTGTAGCCGCTCAAGGAAGGCAGAAGAATTTTCTTCCTTTGCCTGAGTTATGGTGGACATCATTGAATAATTCATGGGCTTTTTCCTAATTCTCCTTAGTCCTTCTAGAACACAAGTCAACAGATGTTTACGACTCCAATCCCTATGATTTGAGTCAGGGTCCAGGTGGGGATCCATACTGGGGATGGCTTGCTGACCGATAGGGAATTTGTCCCTTTCTTTGGCTGTCATTCTGTCATTTACTTGACTAAGATACCAGGTATCTCCAAACTCTCGGGCTGCAGCTGAAGCTGCATTCTTTTCATTAAAGGCCAGAATTTGATCTAACAGTAGCATGGCATCTCTCCAAGTGAGGCAGAAGGTTTGCCATACACTCTGTAGGACATCTGTGTACCTATCAGGATCATCTGAAAACTTCCCCAGGTCTGCCTTGATCTGCTTGAAATCAGAGAGGGAGAAGGGGACATGTACCTGGGTTGGGGCAAATTCGCCTCCCCCTACAGCTTGAAGGGGACCTAACCAATAGCCCGGGGATTTTTGTGGTCCTTTGAAGGTTTCTTTTCTTATTTCCTTCTGGGCAGGGGAGATTAGAGGAGGCTTATCATTAATTGGAAGGGGAGCTATAGGGAGGCTAGGATATGCGGGTAAGCTGAGAGGTCCTCCTGTGGGATGTAAATTGCAAGCTTTGCTTAGTTGTGTATTCTCCTTCAATGAAAAGAAAGCTTGGAGATAAGGTATTTCACTCCATTTGCCTTCCCTCTTACAGAAAAGGTCAAGCTGCAGGATACTATTGTAATTTATACTTTCCTTGGGTGGCCATTTTTCCCCATCAGAGAGAGAATATTGGGGCCAGGCTATAGTGCAGAAAAAAATGAGCCACCTCTTTTTCAGGTTTTGTGGGTCAAATTGGTCTCAGTGGCTTAGGATGCATTTCAAGGGTGAGCCTGTTGATGCCTGAGTATGTCCCACCTGAAAGACAAAACTGCCCATGGTTTTGGCTTGTTTTGTTTCTCCCCCTGCCTGAGAACCCACAACGGTCCCTGGACCCTGTTGATCAGAATAGTTGCACTCACCAACACAGCAGCAGAAACAACCCCTGCCCAAGAACCTGAAATGGTCCCTGGACCCTGCTGATCAGAATAGTTGCGCTCACTGACGCAGCAGCAGAAACACTAGTTTTCCCCCCAGACCACAAGGAGGCCCAAGGAAGGTCGGATTTAGTGGCCCTTACTGATGCATTCTCGAAAACCTGTTAGAATCCTAAGCATTATCTTGTTAGTATTGGGACCTTACCTATGTCCTATAAAGATGTTATGCTCCAAAAATGTAGTGGACGGCCATACCCTGAGGGAAGGGAGGGATCCAGGGTTGGAAGAGTGACACCTTTTGTCCTCACTTATATGAATAGGAAGGATACAATTTCTGAGGCTCCCCATATCCTAGCTTCAGTAATAGCTTTTGTTAGGCCTTCTAGTCTGAGGAGGGATCCTAAAATTCCAGATAGTCCCCGCTACGATGGGGCTTTGGGCAAAAATTATGTCTTTCTGATTGGTAAGCCTGGGTGCCTAAAGAAGGGAACAGAGTCCTGGAGTTTATACTAGAAGTCATTCTTACAGGAGAAACTAGAAAAGCACCAGAGACAGGGAGTGGTTTTCAGAAGTGGGGCTAGCCTCGGAGAAAAGAGGCAAGAGGAAGTTTGTCTGGCAGGCATTAGGACCCTGGGGGCAAGGGTCAGGATAGATAGGATAGATGGGTGAGTCTCACTTGGGCAACATGCCTTTGACAGTTCCACTCATGGCCGCAGGGTCAACCAACTTATTGTTGGGACCCCAGAGCTGAATGACTTTCCTCTCTGTCGACCCTTGGCTCAGCCCAGAAGTACAGGAAAAGCAGAAGCTGGTTCCAGGCAAACCAATGCTTCCAACTCTGAAGCCCTTTCCCAGAAAGCCTCACACCCATCTGTTTAGTCTGGTGGCTGTGCTAGTCGCTTTTAACTGGCTGACAGGTGCCCATATTTAGCCCCCAAATTCTAAGGAAAAATAGGACAGAATAGCAAGCAAAAGGGGACTGATGGTAGTCACTGCTTGGCAATACGCAGTAGTCTCACTGCTTGGCGATAGGCGATTGTCTCATTTGGGGCACCAAAATGTGTCCAGAATTGGTGGGTTCTTGGTCTTGCTGACTTCAAGAATGAAGCTGCGGACCCTCGCAGTGAGTGTTACAGTTCTTAAAGATGGTGTGTCTGGAATTTATTCCTTCAGATGTTCAGATGCATCCAGAGTTTCTTCCATCTGGTGGGTTTATGGTCTCACTGGCCTCAGGAGTGAAGCTGCAGACCTTCGTGGTGAGTGTTACAGCTCATAAAGGCAGCGTGGACCCAAAGAGTGAGCAGCAGCAAGATTTATTGCAAAGAGTGAAAGAACAAAGCTTCCACAGCATGGAAGGGGACCTGAGCGGGTTGCTGCTGCTGGCTTGGGTGACCTGCTTTTATTCCCTTATCTGACCCCACCCACATCCTGCTGATTGGTCCATTTTACAGAGAGTTGATTGGTCCATTTTGACAGAGTACTGATTGGTGCATTTACAAACCTTTAGCTCGAGACAGAGTGCTGATTGGTGCATTTACAATCCTTTAGCTAGACACAAAAGTTCTCCAAGTCCCCACCTGATTAGCCAGACACAGAGCACTAATTGGTGCATTTACAAACCTTTAGCTAGACAAAGAGTACTGATTGGTGCATTTACAAACCTTTAGCTAGACAAAGAGTGCTGATTGGTGCATTTGCAATCCTTTAGCTAGACAGAAAAGTTCTCCAAGTCCCCATCCATCCCAGAAGCCCAACCAGCTTCACCTATCACTGGCACTTGCCATGGGACTTTGCAGTACCTAGCCTGGGCACTCCGGCAGCCCAGAGGGAGCTTGTCCCAGACAACCAAGAGGAAAAGAGGGGAAGTGAGAAAGAGACGGAGACCTGCCATCGTGGCCAGCTGAGTGTGGGGCCCAGCTTCTATGACTCCTTTCACGACTTATACAGAACATCTATGACATGCTTGGACTTTCTGACTTGTCCTAAACATCCCTCTTTTTAAACAACCAGTCATTTTACTTTAGGACAAGAATTTACCATACCAGATCCTTTTTGTATAAAATTTATTTTCTTTATAACCTTCTTGCATAGTTGGGGGCATGGCTAATTTCATATATCCCCAGGCCTTATTTACAATGTTAGCTCCAAAATAAATTGAATGATTCTTTTAAAGTTAAAGCAATTTATGATCTTAAAGCATTTAGCACACCTAATATCTGACCTGCATATTTTAGACTAATGTCCTTATTTTATTAATAATCTTTAAAGCTATTTTTATTTCCTAAAGATTACTAAAGTTACATGAACTAAAAGGCATTAACATTTTTATTTTTCTTTAAAACATTTAAGTGCTTATTTTTGCTTAAGCCAATTAATTAGTTTTTATATAAACATAACACACACAACACATATATAACTACACAGACAGACAGAAGAAGATTGCTACAGTAGTTGTAAGATTTTTTTATTTGCCAGTTTTTTAGTTTTTTAATTTGTTATTGGCTTTAGGGTGGAGTCCTCAGAAGAACAGAGCCCAGAAAGGGTCTCTGGTGCCTCCTGTTTTTCCCATGGTGTCCCAAGCTATTAGATCTTGAATATCTACTTTTAATTAATCTGACTTTTAACCATAGCACTATTTAATAAAGTTATTTTAAATTTTTAAAATTTCTTTTTACCCAACTTTAGCCAGGCAAAATGGCCAATATTTCTGGCTTTTAAACTTTTAAACTTCACCTATGAAGTAACCTCATAGGTGCTCTGAGAAAGGAAAATTCAAGACATTTCATGGAGGGGAAGTAAATTAAAAATGCAAAGGTCACCCAAATATGAATCAGAAAAGCTCATCCCATAAGCTAGGGGTTGAACTGGGCCACCAATGTGAAAAGAGAAAGCATAGCCACATGGTTACAAGGTCCAGCTCCCAAGGACATACAAGACAAGAAGGAAACCTCATTCAATTTGCTAAGGCATCTTGAATAGTGGGCTTATGGGAGTCCTAGGTACCCTTCTTTTATGACAGAATGATACAGAAAGACACAAACCGCACTAGATTCACCACAGCTTAAGACCAGCCTCAGAATTCTTTTTCGTATTAATTAAAACTTTACAGAGGAGATAAGCAGTGATTTTACTGTTCATGTAACCAGTTTGCACAGAGAAAAAGAGGAAAAGCCAGAAATCTGACTGGTAAGAAATTATTACCCTTTGCCAGCATGCCAGGCTACTGGGGTTGTTGTCACTAAGTGTGGTCCTAGTGACCAAACTTACCACACCATTGCCCTGGGGGCCAAACCACATCATGAAGGACAATTATTATTACTTTTTGTTCTGGTTGGAGCAAAATGCATATGATAAAACATAGACATTATCCACTCCTTAGCCCGCAGTATAAAACTGACAAGGCTTAAATATGCCCCAGATGAGCCCTGTTATCTTTAATCCCATCTCCAACTAGGAGTTTCAACATGTGGTCCCTGGGCAAAGTGATTGCCCTGAGTAATAGAAAAGATAAGAAAGGGAAAGGAGAGAGGAAACCATGGCCTATGGCAGGGTGGGGAAGGTGAAGAGCTTAGGGAGGTCAGAGAAAGACCCAACCATTGCAGCAACACTGAAAAGTTCAGGTGGCTCCTTTTCAGTAGTGAAAGGATCTTTTTTTAAGCAGTACCATCAGCTCTTAAGTTTCCCCGGTGGGGAGGAAAAAGTTCCCCATGTCCCATGGTTCTGTACATGCCTGATCCTGTTATTATCCATAGCCATCAGCAAAAAGTGTAAGACAGATTAATCCAAATAGCAGGTAACATCCCATAGTGCCAATCCCATTCTTAGCCAAAAGGGACTTTGCTGAGAGCAATCCTCATTTTTAAATATACTTCATTTTTAAATATAGTCATTTTTAAATATACTTCAATGTATATTTAAATGTATACTTCAATGTGTTGTTGTTCATTTGAAATATTCCCCTGTAAGTTATCTTTAGTAAGATTTTGCCATTTCTGTAAGACTTCATTGCCTTCCAGGCCTAATGTATAAGCCAAAAGGAACTCAGTTTTCCAGAAATTAAGGGTCACATTTTTACCTAAAATATTGGCTTTACTCTCAGGTGCTCTTGATTAACTTAGCCAACAACTTTTTCCTACCTAAGCATGCAAGAAAAATGAAACAAAGGGGTAGAACACGAAAATCCCATTGAATTTTTAAAAGTCAAATTTTATAATTTAATGAAAAATTTTAGATGTTAAAATATGCCAGGAGGTAATTCCATTAGGAAAACATGACCAAAAAGTTTGTAGACCACTTGTTTTATTGTATAAAATATTTATGTGTGGTTTCACAATTATGCCATTTATTTTAAGGTGATATATACAGTCAGCCCTCCATATCTGTGGATTGCACAACCACAGATTCAACCAATCATGGACCAAAAATATTTTTTAAAAAAATTAAATACAATTAAAAAATAAAATACAAGCTGGGTGTGGTGGCTCATGCCTGTAATCCTAGCACTTTGGGAGGCTGAGGCAGGCAATCACTTGAGCTCAGGAGTTTGAGACCAGCCTGGCCAACACGGTGAAACCCTATCACTACTAAAAATACACCGGGCATGGTGGTGGGTGCCTGTAGTCCCAGCTACTTGGGAGGCTGAGGCAGGAGAATCGCTTGAACCTAGAAGGCGAAGGTTGCAGTGAGCTGAGATCGCACCATTGCACTCCAGCCTGGGTGACACAGTGAGACTCTGTCTCAAAAAAATAAAAAAATAAATAAATACAAATAAAACAATACAGCATAACAACTATTTACCCAGCATTTACATTGTATTAGGTATTATAAGTAATCTAGAAATGATTTAAAGTACACGGGAGGATGTGAGTAGGTTATATGCAAATACTATGCTATTTTATATGAGGCTTGAGCAATCTTGGATTTTTGTATCCTTAGGGTCCTGGAACCAATCTCCTGCAGATACCGGGGATGACTCTATAATGCAAAGGAAAAATTCATTTTTAGATGACTGACACGTATGTTCTTTGGCATTCTGTTGTGCTATCAGATCACAACATGAGTAAGAATTTTACATCCACAAAATCTGAGCCTTCAATAAGAACAAGATATATCTTGATTATAATCAGTCACTTATTCGATAAGTATTATAGTGAGTCAACTCCATGTTCGGCCCCATAGTGGGTGCTGCAGTTATAGCCCAGAACCAAACAGCCACTTCTCATAATCTCATAGTACTTAAAGCATAGGGAAGAAAATAGACATGAAATAGTTAAACATGTAAATAATTTATTATGGTTATAATAAGCGTCATGAGAGTATTCAATAGAAATACCAGAGAGCCATTTAAGGTTGTACCTAACTGTTGGAAAAGGGTGACTGAAAAAGGGGTGGGGGAAGTGTGGGAGTGCAATTTTCAGTGAGGATGAAGGGGCAAGAGGGAGGGAACTCATGGTATGGAAGGGGTAGACTTTGTGCCAAGAACAGCAAGAAAACCAGCTAAGTAGGGGAAGACATGGTCAGATTTGTGTATTAAGATAGCCATTCCTGCTTCTGGGAGGACAAGGAGGTAAGATAAGGGAAAGAAGTGTTGGGTTAGCATAGTCTAGGACTCTTATTTTGAAACCATCTTGCAAAAATTATGACAGTGAGAAAATGACGATGGTGTAAGAGACCTCACCTAACCATCTCATCTTGTCTTTAAACTCCAAACTGCCTTTGTTCATTCCTGGGCATAGGCCAAGCTAACTATAGGAGGGATTTAGTTTATAGTTTAATTTGAAACAAAAATAATAACAGCTCTTTCTTCAAACAAACCCCCTCCTTGCCTAGAAACGAGACTGCCTTTGTAGAACTAACAAATTAGCCCTAAAATTAGAAATTATGATTTAGGGGTCTTGCAGCCAGAGGCTACAAGATTCCTAACCTTCCCAATTGCTCCTAGGGATAACATCACTATTGTAAAACCTAAGATTGGTGTTTGAGATATTTTTAGACCCTGCATTCTGATGGAGCAGCTGGCACTACCCAGATGAGTAATCTGGCTCAACCAGTTCTGCAATCCCACCCAGGAACAGAAGACAGCAGAAAGAACCTGCTTAGACTCTCTGTGATTTCATCCCCAACTCCACCAGTGTTCCCACTCCCTAGACCCCTGCCCAGCAAATTATCCTTAAAAAACCCTACTCTCCAAATTTTCAAGGAGACCGATTTGAGTCATACAACTCCAGTCTCCTGTTTAGCTGGCTGTGCGTGTATTAAACTCTTTCTCTATTGCAATTCCCCTGTCTTGATAAATCAGTTCTGTCTGGGCAGCAGGACAGAAAAACTCACTGGGCAGTTACAATTTCAACTCCTAGCATCTTGCTCAAAAACTAAGATGAATCAGTTAACTTCCACGATCAAAAATGGCTGTGACTTAAAATCTCTTTCTTTGAAGGAATGTTAATGTCAAACATCATTTTTTGTCCCACAGATTTCAGTTGGGCAGGGCTCAGTGGGAAAGTTCATCTCTATTGTATCAGCTGGGGCAATTTGACTGAAGGCTGGAGGATCTGCTTCTGCTTCCAAACTGGCTCATTCAACACAGCTGAGGGCCAAAGGCCTTGGGTCCAATCCATGTGGTGATAACTGCAGAATTCTTGGCACATAAAGACTCCTTCCAAACCTCTGCATGTAAGAGATGACCATATCTCATGAGCAAAAGAAAAGAAAAGAAAAAAGAGAGAGAGAGAGAGGATCAAATTTTTGCATTGCTTCTGGGAGCTTAGGGTCAATTCTTTGGAATGATCCCGGGCTTCCTGCCCCCACTCTCCCATTGAAATCATCAGGAAGAATAGGGGTTCTGTCTTCCAGTCTGTGTAGGGGACAGTAGCCTGATTTTCATAGTTACTGGCTAGTAGACACAACTAGCCTAGTGACATTAACATTGACCCACCCTTTGTAATTTTTTACTCAAGCTCTGCTCTCTCCCCCTCCTTTTTTACTCTTTCTTTAAAAGACCCAGTCACATCTACAAAAATTGGAATGAAGCTTAGCTCTTCCCCTGCTGTCTGTTAGTAGTTACTGAGTAAAATCTGTTTTCCACACTTTAACTAACGTTTGGCTTTGTTTATATTTGACAATAGGTGATAACGTTCGGCTTTGTTTATATTTGACAATAGGTGACCTGGTCTTTCCCACAGTATTTTGGCTGGGTTCAAAGGGTGAATGAAGAATGACTGAGAGAATGAGAGACAGAGAGAGCACATGTGCCAGTCAGGTGAAAGACCTCTTACATTTTATGACTAAGTTTCGTAAGTCAAATAATAACCTCAAGGAATTTAACTTCCCCATATCAGAGGTGTCCAAACCACAGTGACTCCATCTTGAGTGAGGGCTAGGAAAAATGAGACTGGGACTTGCTGGGCTGCATTCCCAGAAAGTTAGGTATTCCTAGCCTCTAGATGTTCATAGTTAAGGGAACACATTCATAACATTTACTAAACAGACCCATACTTAGGAGTGTCCTGATATCCTGATATCTTGAGAATAGAAGCATTCCTAATTTTGCTTTAAAGATAATGATATCAATTCTTGCAAAATATGGTAATTAGGAAAATTAATCCTTTATCACAAATCCTTGTAGCAGAGCACATCTCCTCATGATCTTTTTAGATCCTATATATAAACAAGTATTGTACCTAGGGTGGACGCATTCCTCCTTTTACTTTCGGGAACAACCTACTCTCTATGGAGTAACTGTTCTCTCATCATTTTACTTTCTTAATAAACTTGCTTTCGCTTTGCACTGTGGACTCGCCCTGAATTCTTTCTTGCATGAGATCCGAGAACCATCTCTTGGGGTCTGGATGGGGACCCCTTTCAGGTAATACTCACACCTCCATCCCACCACCATTCTAAAAGGCTTTGAAAACATTGGTATTAACAAGCAAAGGATATTCTAATAAAATACTTATTTGATGGTTTATTGCCACCAATTTTACTTACATTGCAATAATTATTTAAATTACATTTTTACTAAAAATAGTAAAGATAATTTCACATCATTTATTTAAGTTAAACAATTTGAAGTTAAACTTTAATTGTTAAAACAATTTAAGTTTTTCTCTTAGTTGCTAAAACAAAAACTTTGGACAAGTTAACAGTTTATTTAAGCAAAGAACAATTCATGAATTGGGCAGCACTTAAGAGATTCAGAGTGCTTCACCCTGCAGGTGAGCCGTAAGCTTTAATAGAAAACTAAAGCAATTACTTGATTGGCTACAGCTGGGTGTTTGCCTTATTTGGGTGTGTGAGCTGGGCTCAGTGACTCATGCCTGGAATCCCAGCACTTTGGAAGGCCGAGGTGGGTGGATCATTTGAGGTCAGGAGTTCAAGACCAGCCTGGCCAATGTGGTGAAACCCCCTCTCTACTAAGAATACAAAAATTAGTCGGTTTTGGTGGTGGGCTTCTGTAATCCCAGCCACTCTGGAGGCTGTGGCAGGAGAACCGCTTGAACCTGGGAGGCAGAGGTTGCAGTGAGCTGAGATTGCATCATTGCACTCCAGCCTGCGTGACAAGGCAAGACTCTGTCACCAAAAAAAAAAAAAAAAAAAAGGAAAATCCCTAATTAGAGGTTAGTTGGCAGTTTCTGATTGGTTAAGCTTAAGTTTTGTTTTACTGTTGTCTTACTGTTTACATTGAATTCTGGTTTGCTTACATACAAGCTCCAGCTACAGAGACAGATAATATCAGGCTCATGGCCTTCTTATTTGCTTTGACATAGTAAAGTGTTGATAATGATTTCCAAAGGAAGCAATATCATTATTTTAAAATTAATATCCCCAGTGTATATACAGGTAAAATACTAAGATTTTAATAAACTTATTATTTATTTATTTATTTATTTATTTATTTATTTCTTGAAATGGAGTTGTTCTGTCGCCCAGGCTGGAGTGCGGTGGCATGATCCCAGCTACCTGCAGCCTTAGGCTACTGGGTTCCAGCAATTCTGCCTCAGCCTCCTGAGTAACTGGGATTACTGGTGCCAGCCACCACTCCTAGCTAATTTTTTGTATTTTTAGTAGAAATGGGGTTTCGCTATGTTTGCCAGTCTGGTCTTAAACTCCTAACCTTAAATGATCTGCCCAACTTGGCCTCCCCAAGTGTAGGGATTACAGGCACGAGCCACCGCGCCTTGCCAAATTATTTAATATTTATTTATTTATTGAGACAGGGTCTCACTCTGTTGCCCAGGCTGTAGTGGCATGGTCACAGTTCACTGCAGCCTCCCCAGGCTTAGGCAATCCTCCCACCTCAGTTTCCCAAGTAGCTAGGACTACAGGTGTGTACCACCACACTGGGTTAATTTTTCTATTTTTCATAGAGACAGGGTTTCACCATGTCGCCCAGACTGATTTTGAACTCCTGTACTCAAGCAGTCCAGCCACCTTGGCCTCCCAAAGTGCTGGGCATTGTGAACTCCAACGCCCAGCGTATGTACTTATTTTCAGATACTTCTAAACCATTTGTGTTCAACTTCTGTTCTTGCCCCATAGTCACCTTGAGACTCATCACTCAGCCAACTCCAAAAGCATTGCTGATTACTGTGAATTTTACTAAGGTTTTCTTAAGAGGGTTTCATTGCCTCAAAATTGTTCCCGAAATATCCTGTTACCTGTCTCTACCTGATTTTCTCCTATCTTCAGGGTTCCATTTCCTGTCCTCCCGCCTGTCATTATACCTTCCATAAGCCCCTGCTTTTGTCCCAGCAATTTTCCCTGTGTCAGTTTACATGCCCCAGGAAGCAAAACAAAAATAGCAAAACAGTAATGCCTTCTTACAGCTCCTCAATCTGGAAAATGTTTTATATCAAGCTCATTTATAAATCAAGGATTGGCAATTTTAAAAATTAAAGAAAGGAGAATTCGAAAAAAAATGAATTGGTCGGGCATGGTGGCTCAAGCCTGTAATCCCAGCACTCTGGGAGGCCGAGGCGGGCGGATCACTTGAGGTCAGGAGTTCGAGACCAGCCTGGTCAACATAGTGAAACCCTGCCTCTACTGAAAATATAAAAATTAGCCGGGCGCGGTAGCACGCACCTGTAATCCCAGATATTCAGGAGGCTGAGGCAGAAGAATCGCTTGAACCCGGGAGGCGGAGGTTGCCGTGAGCCAAGATCGTGCCACTGCACTCCAGCCTGGGCGACAGAGCCAGACTCTGTCTCAAATTAAAAAAAAAAAAAAAAAAAAAAAAAAAGGACTGTCTGCCCTTCAGAGTCAGCTACCAGAAAATTCGGAGACTGGGGTTTTTAAAGAATGACTTGGCGGGTAGGGGGCCAGGGAGTGGCGAATGCTAATTTGTCAGGTGGGAGGTGAAATCTTAGGGGGTTGAAGTGGGCTCTTGCTGTCTTCTGTTTCTGAGTGGGACTGTAGAACTGGTTGAGCCAGATTATGGTCTGAGTGGCGCCAGCTCATGCATCGGAATGCGGGGTCTGAAAAGTATCTCCAGCACCAATCTTAGGTTTTACAATAGTGATGTTATCCCTGAGAGCAACTGGGGAGGTTAGGAATCTTGTAGCCTCTGGCTGCAAGACTCCTAAATCATAATTTCTAATCTTGTGGCTAATTTGTTAGTTCTACAAAGGCAGACTGATCCTCAGGCAAGAAGGGGGTTTGTTTTGGGAAAGCTTTGTAAAAATCTTTGCTTCAAAGTGAAACTACAAATTAAATTCCTCCTGTAGTTAGTTGGGTCTTCGCCTGGGAATGAACAAGTGCAGCTCGGAGGTGAGAAGCATGGAGTCATTTAGGTCAGATCCCTTTCCCAGTGGTAACTTTCTCACTGTTAGGATTTTTGCAAAGGCAGTTTCGTGAAGGTACACAGACAGGCCCTTGCTATTATCCTGGTTTTTTAGATAAGGATATCCAGGCAATGAGGAAGTTTTACTTCTGGGAACAGCCTGGATGCGAAACCTTCACACGTCAGTGTCTTTTGGACATTTTCTCGTCAGTACAACCCTGTTGAATGTTCTCACGATGGGGAGGTATGTGCTTAAAATGCGGGGAAGGTGCTTTTATTTCACCCCTGGTGAAACTAGGCGAGCTAATTTTTTTAAACATGATTTTTGGCCCCCTTGAACCGTCGGCCTGGACTACATTTCCCAGCAGGCCGTGCTCAAGACTACGGGTGCCTGCAGGAGGTCAGCGTCGTTGGCAGCGGCGCAGGCGCAGGCGCGGAGCGGGCGGCGGACGGGCGGGCGCTTCGCGGTTTGAATGGCTGCGGGCCCGGGCCCTCACCTCACCTGAGGTCCGGCTGCCCAGGGGTGCGCTATGCCGTCGGGAGGTGACCAGTCGCCGCCGCCCCCGCCTCCTCCTCCGGCGGCGGCAGCCTCGGATGAGGAGGAGGAGGACGACGGCGAGGCGGAGGACGCCGCGCCGCCTAACGAGTCGCCCACCCCTCACATCCAGCAGCGGTTCGACGAGCTGTGCAGCCGCCTCAACATGGACGAGGCGGCGCGGGCCGAGGCCTGGGACAGCTACCGCAGCATGAGCGAGAGCTACACTCTGGAGGTGCGCTCGCGGGCGGAGGGGCGCTTCCGGCCTAGTCGGCGTGAACCGGTGCCTTCCGAGCCGCGTCGCGCGCCACGAGAGACCCTCGGGCGGGTTGCGGGATCCCAGCCGGGAGAGGCGTGGGGACCCCCTCTGCGCTATTCCGAGGCACTTAGCCGCTCCGAGGGCGAACCTGCTCTCGCCGCGCTTCCCCGCGGCTTCCGAATGGGGAACGCGTTTTGCCCTAAAGTAACATAGGGAAGCTGAGATCGCGCTGGGGTCCCGATGAGGAAGATGGGTGTGTGTGGCCCATCTGACCCCCCGCCCGCCTTGTTAGTAGAATGAACTAGTGTCGTTATCAAGACCGCACGGAGAAGGGGAGGGGACTTGCCCTTATTTGCACCGCGATTAACCGGGCTGTGGCACCTGGGTCTCCAGGCGTCTCCGTCTGTTCGCTTCCCCCTGTTAACCAAATTGCCTTTGCCCAGACGTTGCTGGCGTTAGAGTCAACGAGCTGATGCGTTTTGGTCTGTGTTTACGTCTGTGTAAACAAATTAAGACTCATTTTCCCCCAGGCCACATGAAATGAGCCCTCCGCCGACCCGGATATAGATACATGCTCCCATTTGTCACTAGGCTCAGGATTGTGGCTACCTCGAGGGCTTTTTGGTCACCCCGGGCATTGCACAGGACTCCTGTTGTCGGGATCCGGGCGTGTTAGGTCGCAGCCTTCGGACTGGGCTTGTGGATGAGAAAAATGGCCATTCTAGCCAGTGACTGTTAGTTCTGTAGGCACCTCCCTTTCATGGGCCAATGGGAAGTGACACGGAAGTACGGATTGTTTATCAGCTCTTCTACTGTGTGTGTGTGGCATTTAAACCTGAGGCCATTTAATTTCTCAAGTAGTTTTATAATTACTTTGGATAAAGAGGGGGGCAAATAGGCCCAGGATGCAAAGCCTAACCAAGGTATTATTTAAATATGATGTTTTTGGCTATGTGTACTGATGAGTGAGGTTATTTTAAATTTGTATTTGCATTAATAGAATTTTGATTCAATTACGATTTCCCTCTTTGAATTGTTATATCTGCAGAAGAAAGATAGTGTATGGTGGCTTTAGAACCCGACAGACCTGGGTGACTGAACAATTTACTTAACCGCTGGAAAGTTGAGTTTTGTGATCTTTAAACTGGAGATATGTGTGTTTACCTCACAGAGCTGTTCTGAAGATTAAATAAGGCAACAATGTAGTTTCTGGCACATAAAGCACCCATATGGACGGTGCTTTCAAGTTTCCTAAGCTCTTTGTATATTTACATGATCTGGCTGAGTAAACTATGTTCCTGTCCGTCTCTCAGTGCCTTTCTGTAGTCTGGCAAAGAGAAGGACTGGTTGACTTTTTTTTTTTTTTTCTTTTTTTTGCTTTTTTTTTTTCTTTGGTAAAGGGCCTTAAAGGCTTCTAAACTAGCTTTTATTTTACCCTCAGGATGATCCTGTAAATTAGATAGAACAAGCGTTATCACCATTTAGTTGAGGTATGTCAACTCATAGTGGTTAAGTTGTATGAAGTCCAGTGATACATGAGCAAATACCACGTAAGAGCTGGTTAGTAAATTATTTTTGAAAACACATGTTTGATTACTCAATTCTTTTGATTACTGAGACTTTAGTTTCAGCTTCTTAGCCCAGTTTATTCAGTAAATGATTTACTCAGTAAAATATTCATCAAATATTTCTTGAGCACCTGTTCTCAGTGCTACACACTGTTCTCAGTGCTGGATATAGAGCATCAAACAAAGCCTAAAAATACCTGCCTTTGTGGGGCTTATAGTGAGCTACGCTGTGAGATAATGTGGGATGTCATTCTCATGGGAGTGTAAGGGGAAATAAAGCTCTTATGATATTTAATACAGAATACTGGTTATGGAAATTTAATTTGATTCATTGTATTTTCTGTGCATTTTTAACCTATAACTCATTCTTACAGTCCTCAGCCAAAAAAATGCAGCCTCTGAGACTGTTTAGTAATTTTCCCACTGTGTTACAGCTACTGTATGGCAGAGCCAGAATTTGAAACCAGATCTATTTGACCCTATAAGATATGGCCACGAGATGTTAATTTTGAGGATAACTATTTTTTAGTATTATGGAATTTTTCAACAAATATTTTTTAGGACCAAAGATAAACTAGGCAGAGTCTACTCTTTGCATAAATTGTTTAAAAGAACTTCCCGCTCCGTTTTATCATCTAAGTACGGTAAAATTCTCACAAGACTAATTCTTTTCTTCTTTTTAGGAAAGATGCAGCTGTAGACTTTCTTTTTTTGTTGTTGTTGTTTTCTCTCTGCCATCCAAGTAGTTGTGAATTTTCTAGAGCCAAAATAGAACATTATAGATTATCTTTTAAACCCTTTATTGAAGCACAGGATAATGCTATGACTGACTTAACTTTATACTTTGTAAGAGATCTTGATAGAGTAGAGAAATGCAGTAGTTATGCATCTAAATTTGCTTTTACATCATAAATCAAGAATATTATGAAACCATCTCCCAGAGACATATGTAATACATAAATCTTGGCTGTTTTTTTTGACAATAGAACATCTATGCTATTGATACATATAAGTGGGTTTGTAAGATAGTCTATGTGTAAATGTGAAAAATGAAGAATTTCCAGTTTTTCTCATTTTCATTTAGACCAGTAATGAATACAGTGAAGCCAAAGGACAGCTTCCATCCTTCCTCGCTTTTATAGGAAGAGGAAAGTTGTATCACTTCTTGAATAAAAAACGATTGTGAAGATGATCTTTTAGAAACAATGCCTTAAAAATTATTATTTTTGAATGTATCTGGTAGGGGATCCACAATAGTCTCATTTGGTTATAAAAATAAATTTTATGTATTCATGTATGTGTTTTGATTAGGTATAAAATTAGTGGCTGAATATCCATTCAAGCTTAATTTTGTATTTCTATCACTTTTCTAGATTTTGTGCAAGATTAAAAATATAAACAATAGGCCGGGCGTGGGGGCTCACGCCTGTAATCCCAGCACTTTGGGAGGCCGAGGTGGGCGGGTCATGAGGTCAGGAGATCGAGACCATCCTGGCTAACACATTGAAACCCAGTCTCTACTAAAAATACAAAAAATTAGCCGGGCATGGTGGTGGGTGCCTGTAGTCCCAGATACTTGGGAGGCTGAGGCAGGAGAATGGTGTGAACCTGGGAGGCGTAGCTTGTAGTGAGCCGAGATGGTGCCGTTGCACTCCAGCCTGGGTGACAGAGCAAGACTCCATCTCAAAAAAAATAAAAAAAACAACAACAATAATATTGTTTCCATTACTATGGCTATGTAACAAATTGCCTTAAGGCTTTGGGGCAGAAAACAATTTGTTTGGCTCACAGCTTCTGTAAGGAATTCAGGCTGGGGACAGTGTGGATGTCAAGTTTCTGCATCAAAATGACTGGTATCTCACCTGGAAGACTTGAACAACTAGGTACTGGCAGAGCTGGAGCTCATTGGGCATCTCTGTATGTTTGTTCCATGTGGTCTCACCAGCATGGTGATCCAGGGTAGCTAAATTCTTTCATGTTGGTTCAGTACTCCCAAGGTACATGTCCTAAGAGAGAGAACCAAGTGGAATCTATATTGCCTTGTATAATCTTTAGTATTACATAGTTTCACTTCCACCTCTGCTGTTGATAGAGACAGTTAATCAATGTGAGAGATGCAGACCCTTGCCCAGGTCCAAGGTGAGGGAACCCTCTCTACCTCTCAGTGGAATAATGTCAATGTCACATTATAAGAAGAGCATATGGAACTGGGTACAGTGACTCAAACCTGTAATCCCAGCACTTTGGAAGGCCAAGGCAGATGGATCACTTGAGGCCAGGAGTTCAAGACCAGCTTGGGCAACATGGCAAAACCCTGTCTCTACAAAAAATACAAAAATTAGCCAGGTGTGGTGGCGCACGCCTGTAGTCCCAGCTACTTGGGAGGCTGAGGTAGGAGGATTGCTTGAACCTGGGAGGTGGAGGTTGCAGTGAGCCAAGATCGTGCCACTGTGCTCAAGCCTGGGTGACAGAGTGAGACTCCATCTCAAAAAAAAAAAAAGAGCATATGATATAGGGTCATCATTGAAAATAAGTTTCCCACAAAAATATAAACAACACTTTCAATTTAAATGTACTTTAAAAAATATTGAAATATATATATGTAGCTTATTAACTAAAAATCAATTTTCTCTTCTTTTACAGGGAAATGATCTTCATTGGTTAGCATGTGCCTTGTATGTGGCTTGCAGAAAATCTGTTCCAACTGTAAGCAAAGGGACAGTGGAAGGAAACTATGTATCTTTAACTAGAATCCTGAAATGTTCAGAGCAGAGGTAACTATGTTAGAGTTTGAGAAGTAGAGTATGGCTAATGTAAGCTCATAAATCATAGCGATAGTAAGAATTATGTCTGTTCATCATTTTCTGAGCATTTGTACCTGTGGACTGGTGAAATTAGATGCTAAAACTAGCATCTAATGATTTTCCTTTATTTGTATCAAAGTTAGTATCCCTTATATTTTACTTCTTTGGTGAAAATATTTAAATTTTAATGTATTAGGCACTTGTATGGAAGAATTTATTCTTAAAGGTTAGGACATTGTGTAACATTGGGAGAAATGAAGGATATTGAGAAACTTTAGGAGATACTCTAAGTTGAAAAGGCAAATAAAATATTATTTGCTATTATACTTAGAAATATGTGCACAGGACTTGTGGTCTTAATATAAATAGAATGAGTATTTCTCAGTTTCCTGTTTGGAGGATAAATGACATGATTATAATCCATTTTAGAAAGGGTCAAATATGTTTAAAAGAAGAGGCAGAAATTGCTTTATCTGTTGTGTAATTAAATTGATTACATTTATTTTTTGTGCCTTTTAGGTGAATTTTCTTACATAGCTTATTAAAGATAAGTGGAAAAATGATGTTTAGCATTTTGGGGGAAATTGCGACTCAAAATTTATGGATTTAATGGTTTTAAAAAAATCACTTACTAAATAAAAAAATTAACTGGGTGTGGTTGTGCATACCTGCAGGCCTAGCTACTTGGGAGGCTGAAATGGGAGGATCACTTGAGCCCTGAATGTTGGAGCAGTACTGCACTCCAGCTTGGGCAACAGCAAGACCTTGTCTCCAAAACAAAAAACAAAAAAGGTTACTATTTAAATAATTAACAGGCTGGGCGCGGTGGCTCACGCCTGTAATCCCAGCATTTTTGGAGGTCGAGGTGTGTGGATCACTTGAGGTCAGGAATTGGAGACCAGCCTGGTCAACATGGTGAAAGCCCGTCTCAACTAAAAAAAACGAAAATTAACTGAGTGTGGTGGCGTGCGCCTGTAATCTTAGCTACTCAGGAAGCTGAGGCAGGAAAATCACTTGTGCCCGGTAGGCAGAGGTTGCAGTGAGCCTAGATCATTGCACTATTGTACTCCAGCCTGGGTGACAAGAGTGAGACTCCATCTCAAATAAAATAAAATAATTCACAATGTCATGTTTTAGCTGACGTTGTCAATTTTAGTAATCTTTTTTTAACCTTTAACTCCATCCTGAGTTACATTGGCCAAAGAATCAGTATCCAGAATTATATAAGGAACTACTAACAGGGTTAATAAAATGAATAAAGAATATGACTTCACAAAGGTTATAATTTGTATAGCTAATAGATACAAGAAAAGATACTCAATGTCACTAATAAAGACTTTCAAAGTAGAAATATAACATTTCTTTTTTTTTTTTTTGAGGTGGAGTCTTGCTCTTTCACGCAGGCTGGAGTGCAGGGGCGTGATCTCAGCTCACTGCAATCTCCACCTCCCAGGTTCAAGCAATTCTCCTGCCTTGGCCTCCCAAGTAGCTGGGATTACAGGCACACGCCACCACACCTGGCTAATTTTTTGTATTTTTGGTAGAGACGGGGTTTCACCGTGTTGGCCAGGATGGTCTCCAACTCCCGACCTCAGGTGGTCCACCCGCCTTGGACTCCCAGAGTGCTGGGATTACAGGTGTGAGCCACCATGCCTGGCCAACATTTTATTCTTATTATTGGGAAAATTTGAAGTCTTTTATGCCAACTTTGGTCACTGTACAGGGAAACAGGAACTCTCTTTTTTTTTATTTTTCAATTCCCTTTTTTTTTTTTTTTTGAGATGGAGTCTCACTGTGCTGCCCAGGCTGGAGTGCAGTAGCTTGATCTCTACTTACTGCAACCTCTACTTCCCAGGTTCAAGTGATTCTTATGCTTCAGCGTCCCAGAGTAGCAGGGATAAAGGCACACGCCACTATACTTGACTAATTTTTGTATTTTTTGTGGAGACCAAGTTTCACCGTGTTGGCCAGGCTAGTCTCAAACTCCTGACCTCAAGTGATCCGCCTGCCTTGGTCTCTGGAAGTGCTGGGATTACAGGCATGAGCCACCACGCTTAGCCAGGAACTCTATATTGCTGGTGTACATTGGTGAAAGTCAAAATTGGCATAACGACTTTACTAGGAAATTTGGTGGTATCTAGTAACATTGAAGGTGGACATTCTCTTACTCTACTTCTTGGAGTAGTCCCTAAAGAAACTCCTGCACATGTGTATAAGGATGTTTTCATTACAACACTTTTTGTTATCATGGAATATTAGAAACAACCTAAATTTAGGTTGGGGGATGAATGCAAAAAATCCTTGTATGTTCATATGAAAGAATGTTTTTAGCAGTTAAAATGAATATATCTTACATATCAACATTAATGTCAGAAACGTTATTGAGTGTGAAAAAGCATGTTGCAGAATACCACTGAAGTATGATACCATTTATATAAAATGAAAAAACACGTAATAAGTAATAAGATATTGCTTATTGTTTACGCAGACATGTGTATGTGTAGTAAGTGTGAAAACATAGGAAGGATTAAGACCAACTTTGGAATGGTGTTTATCTTTGGGGAAGAAGGGTAGGGATGGGATTAGGGAGGAGTATAAAATGGGAATTTTGATTTTTTTTCTTTCCTTTTTTTTGAGACAGTCTCGCACTGTCGCCGGGCTGGAGTGCAGTGGCGCGATCTCTGCTCACTGCAACCTCCGCCTCCCAGGTTTAAGTGATTTTCCTGCCTCAGCCTCCCGTGTAGCTGGGATTACAGGTTCCCACCACCACGCCCAGCTAATTTTTTGTATTTTTAGTAGAGACGGGGTTTTACCACATTGGCCAGGCTGGTTTCGAACTCCTGACCTTGTGATTCTCCCGCTTTGGCCTCCCAAAGTGCTGTGATTACAGGTGTGAGCCACTGTGCCTAGCCTTGGCTGTTTCCATAGTGTTGCTGGTTTTAAAAAAAATCTGAAGTGGCGGGGGTTGGGGGAGGTGGCTCATACCTGTGATCACAGTGTTCTGGGAAGCCAAAGTCGGAGGATCACTCAAGCCCAGGAGTCTGCAATGAGCTGTGATCTTGCCACTGAACTCCAACATGGGTGACACAGCGAAACCCTATCTCTTAAAAAAAAAAAAAAAAAAAAAAAAAACTGAAGCAAAAATGACAAAATTTATTTAATATGTTAACATTTAAAAAATCTGGCAGTGAACCAATGTGAATGTTGGTTAGGTTACTCTTGTTAATTTTGGTTTGTATTTTCAAATATTTCATAGTTAACAAATACTTCAGGTAACCTAAACAAAATTAATTCGGATGATCAGAGGAATATACCAATCTGTAAGAAATTAAGCTAGTCAGAGACACCAGTTATGATTTTATTTCACTGTCTAAAAGTAATATAATTTAATGAGATAATATTGATTTACTTTTGAATACTTACTTTTGTATACTTTACCTTTATGTTAATTATGAAATATCTTATTGTTTTCTTTAATACCAGCTTAATCGAATTTTTTAATAAGATGAAGAAGTGGGAAGATATGGCAAATCTACCCCCACATTTCAGAGAACGTACTGAGAGATTAGAAAGAAACTTCACTGTTTCTGCTGTAATTTTTAAGAAATATGAACCCATTTTTCAGGACATCTTTAAATACCCTCAAGAGGAGCAACCTCGTCAGCAGCGAGGAAGGAAACAGCGGTAGGTTTTCATGTTGGTTCATCGGGAATACACATTAGTCTGTGCTGCAGTGTTAATATTTTGCTAGTTTTTCTTTTTCTAGTTTTAAAAAAGAAAGGAGATTTAAAAAATCTTTTTCCACAATAGTTTTCTTTTAATGATGCTTTTTTTGCTTTTCATTGTGGGTTAGCCATGAAGAGTTTAGCTTTTTTCATGTTGCTAAATGTATACGGGTCTTTGTTTCTATAAACTTTCATTTTTGTTATTTTATTTTATATTATTATTATTTTTCCCTCAGTGATCCTTGTTCTGAAACCTTCCTTTTTCATTTAAGCAACAAAAAATGCAAACTGTACAAGTCAGACTTCAGGGATTTTCACCCTTTAGCTGCCTTGGAGATGTATCTGTATCTAGATACATATATTTTTTATTGCGCAGGGGCCGTGCTAATCAATGTATTGTACCAGTTTTAGTATATGTGCTGCCGAAGGGAGCACTGCCCTAGATATAGATCACTATATTAACCACTATATTATCTACTAGTGACTGTATAGACTATTTTACTTTTGTGTCAAACTGAGTAATAAATAATCCCCTTGAAATGACTTCTCTAGTATTTTGATGTTTCTAATGAATCAAGAATAGAGAGACTGGATTGGGAAAAGACAGGAGAACTGAAACTATTATGAATTTGTGCTTTCTGATCACTTCTGCAAAGTCTATAGGCATGCTCTGACTCAGTGTTTTCTACCTTTCCTCATAGATAAAGGCAGTTATGGGATACACATTTTCCTTCTTTATCATTGAAAATTTTTTCATAAAGTAGAAATGAAAATTCTAACAATTAGAAAAGTTGACAAGAAAAGTAAAGGGAAAGGAGTTAAAGTTATTTGGCTAGAATAGATAATGTTTGCTTCTCTTAAAATGTAAAAGTTTTCCCAGACTGTGAAGGATGTTCACAGTAAGTGTAACCTTTTAAAAATAAAATGGGGGAATGACAAAGCAGGAGGAAAAAAATTTTTAAAAACTAAAACTATTTACATTTTAATATAGATGGCACCACTGATACAGAAGCAGCTAGTCTAGCTCACTTACAGTTTTGGGGAATTGACTGTTTAAAATGAAGTATTCTGAGCCAGGCGGGGTAGGTTGGATTACACGTGTAATCCCAGCACTTTAGGAGGCTGAGGTGGGCGAGTCACCTGAGGTCAGGAATTCAAGACCAGCCTGGCCAACATGGCAAAACTCCAGCTCTACTGAAAATACAAAAATTAGCTCTGTGTGGTGGTGCACGCCTGTAATCCTAGCTACTCGGGAGGCTGAGTCAGAAGAATCCCTTGAACCGAGAGGCAGAAGTTGCAGTGAGCCAAGATTGTACCATTGCACTCCAGCCTGGGCGACAAGAATGAAACTCCATCTCATAAATAAATAAATAAATAAATAAATAAAAGGAGATATTCTGGCTGGGTGCCTGTAATCCCAGCACTTTGGGAGGCCAAGGCAGGTGGATCACTTGAGGTCGGGAGTTCGAGACCAGCCTGGCCAACATGGTGAAACCCCATCTCTACTAAAAATATAAAAATTAGCAGGGTGTGGTAGTGGGTGCCTATAATCCCAGCTACTTGGGAGGGTGAGGTGGAAGAATCACTTGAACCTTGGAGGTGGAGGTTGCAGTGAGCCGTGATCACGCCACTGCACTCCAGCCTGGGCGATAGAGCGAGACACCGTTTTATTAATAAATAAATAAATAAATAAATAAATAAAATGACATATTCTCCTAGCACTTTGGGAGGCCGAGGCAGGTGGATTGCTTGAGGTCAGGAGCTCAAGACTAGTTTGGCCAACGTGGCAAAACCCCATCTCCACTAAAAATACAAAAAGTAGGCAGGTATGGTGGCATGTGCCTGTTGTCCCAGCTACTTGAGAGGCTGAGGCAGGTGAATCGCTTGAACCGAGGAGGCGGAGATTGCAGTGAGCTGCGATCGCCCCACTGCACTCCAGCCTCGGTGACAGAATGAGACTTCGTCACTAAATAAATAAATAAATAATGAAGTATTCTAAAGTTTGGACAGAAGCTTTGTGTTGAGTCTGAGTGAGGCCAGTGTGATCATTTATAGGAAGATATCTTTTTTGGAGTATCTGGAAAATAATTTCAGATTGCACTTGTTTTGATATTTCTTAGGATGTGTATACTATTTAATTCTAATTAAGATAATTTTAAAAGGCCATGTGCAGTGGCTCACACTTGATCCCAGCACTTTGGGAGGCTGAATCAGACGGATCACTTGAGCCCAGGAGTTTGAGACCAGCCTAGGCAGCATGGCAAAACTTCATCTCCACAAAAAAAAAACAAAAATTAGCTTGGAATGGTGGCTCACACCCATGGTCCCAGCTATTGGGGAGGCTGAGGTGGGAGGATCACTTGAGCTTGGGAGGTTGAGGCTGCAGTGAGCTGTGATCATACCACTGTACTCCAGTTTGGGTGACAGAGCAAGACCTTGTCTCAAAAAAAAAAAGTAAATCACTTTATTAGAGATTTTACATTTTTATCACTTTGTATACTTTCTATTAGCTCTTTCTGCTACCCGTAGTCATGATGTATAGCACTTACTGAGCATTTGTTTTGGGGCAGGGACTCTTAAGACTTCAATATGTATTACTTCAGTTAATCCCTCTGACAACCTTGTGATGCTCATACTGTTATTACAGATAGAGAAAATAAGCTGCTGAGAGGTTAAGTAATTTGGCCAGAGTCGCACAACTGAGTGGAGCTTTTATTGAAACTGACTGCAGAACCCATGTGCTTTACTGTGACTGTATCCTGCATCTCTCACACACTATTTGAAAATTTGTCACTATTTGTTTAGCACATATCCACAGGAAATATGATTAGGTATTACCTAGGACACAGGCATTTTTAAAACACCAAACCCCACAGTCTCTGTCTTCTGAGAGCTTACAGTACAGTCAGCGAGATAAGGCAGGTATGAAGATTCCGGCGCATGCAATGCAGTGTGTTATAAAAGTCCCATGACTACAAGAGGGAATAGAAATGTAAAAAGACACAAAAGCAGTAAAACAAGAGAAAATGTGGGAGGTTAGTCAAGTTTTTTTTTTCCCTAGAATTCTCAAGTACAGCCAGAATTAAGAGTAGCTTAAGTGTTAAGCTAAAAAAAATTGAATTTTATTTTGGTAGGCAACCAAATTAGAAATAGTTTATCATGCGCCTATGGTAGAGAGTCTGCTTTTAAAAGCAGAACACTGACATTTAATCCTTGCCATGGACTGGTGAATTAAGTACAGTATTGTACCCAAATAGAATAATCTTTTGACAGATGAAATGACTAAGTCTAGGTGAGCAAGTGTACCCTAGCTAATGGTAATGCTGAACTAAATCTAATCTAATCTCCACGGAATTTCGTTCCTCTCGGCACCTTGTTAGAATAAGGCTGTTGGGATATGGAAACCACAGATTTCTTGTCTAAAAGTTGTCAGAGGTTTTGGTAGAAAAGCCAAGCTTAAAGCAGGTCTGAAACTTTAGCAGACAACTTGGCAATATACAACAGATACTCTTAATGAATGGAAGTATAAGGAATTATAGGAAGCTCATAATTTACATTAAAAAGGCCTTTTGTGATTTGATATAGTCTGGAATATCTAGGGAGGGAGGGAGGGATACAGGTCATTAGCTATGATAAAGGAGAAAAAAATGAGGACGTATCTGACTGCATATAGTGGTCTTAAAGCAGCATAGCATTGCTATGTCATCAAAAGAACTATTTTTATTCATTTTATTTTCCACCTTACCTATCTTGCCCTCAAAAAACTTTAAAAAATTCTTTAAGAATTTTCTTTTCTTTGAAATGGGCTCTTTCCCCGGATCCCAGCTATTTCCTACCAGTATTTTGTTGAGGCAGAACATCCATGTTTTCCATGTGAAGCTGAATGTGGTCTCTCTCCTTTAACTGTGGGTTTTGACACCAAATTTATAGTCATTTGGGATGTTTTTTTTCTGATTCTTCTGTTGTCTCATGACTTTTTTTTTTCTTCCCCCAAAGGCGACAGCCCTGTACTGTGTCTGAAATTTTCCATTTTTGTTGGGTGCTTTTTATATATGCAAAAGGTAAGAAAATAGTAATATTTGTTTAGATATTAATACGTCTATTTATGTTTTCAGGTATTAATTTTGTCAACTTCTAACATGTATCAGGAAAAGATTTTCACTGAAAATTTTCTCAAGGGTTTTAATCTTAGATTCTTTTTTAAGTATTGCCTTTTTATCAAAGAATCTATTGGATTTCTTTACAATATCCAGATCTTCTCTTATTAAATGGAAAGTTCTTTAATTTTGTTGTATACAACATCTTTACTACCCAAAGCGACTCTTTTAAATTATGAGCTGAAAACACATTATTCTGTATATGCTTGTATTGTGAACTCTATTTTTCATGAGATGTATCTTATTTACTTGAGTGCAATTACTGATCTACCTCAGGACAGTTCAGATTTTTTTTTTTTGGTATCTTTTTCAGATAAGTATACTTAGTCAAATACTTTTATATGCTACTTATTTTCTTTCCTTTTTTCTCATTTTCTCATCTCATGACCTACGCAAGGTCTGCATTCAGTGAAATCCATGTCTCTATTATTTTTTGTCCTTTTTGTATTTATTTATTTATTTATTTATTTATTTATTTTGAGATGGAGTCTCACTCTGTCTCCCAGGGTGGATTGCAGTGGCACAGTCTCGGCTCACTGCAGCCTACACCTCCCAGGTTCAAGTAATTCTGCCTCAGCCTCCCGAATAGCTGTGATTACAGGTGCCCACCACCATGCCCAGCTAATTTTTGTGTTTTCAGTAGAGATGGGGTTTCGCCATGTTGGCCAGGCTGGTCTCGAACTCCTGATCTCAGGTGATCTGCCCACCTTGGCCTCCCAAAGTGCTGGGATTATAGGCGTGAGCCATGACACCCGGTTCCTTTTTATATTTCTATGTAGAAACAATTCTTAGTAATCTAAAGTAGATAGGAAAGTGCAGTTATATTATTACATAGGTTTCTTCTGTATACTATGTGGAATGCCTTTGCCATTAAGATAGCTCAATAAAATGCAAAGTTAACAAAGAATCATAGAGCTGGAAGGAGTTTCATAAATATAAGAGAGATTCTCATTATTAGATTAACTAGCTTAACTTAATTTTTTTTTGAGACGGAGTCTCACTCTGTGGCCCAGGCTGGAGTGCAGTGGTGCGATCTTGGCTCACTGCAACCTCTGCTGCCCGGGTTCAAGCAATCTCCTGCCTCAGCCTCCCGAGTAGCTGGGATTACAGGTGCCTGCCACCGTGCCCGGCTAATTTTTTGTAGTTTTTTGTAGAGACGGGGTTTCACCATCTTGGCCAAGCTGGTCTTGAACTCCTGACCTCATGATCCACCTGCCTCGGCCTCCCAAAGTGCTGGGCTTACAGGTGTGAGCCATCGCACCTGGCCTAGCTTAACTTATTTACTTTATTTTTTATTTTTATTCTTATTTTTGAGACAGGGTCTTGCTTTGTTGCCCAGGCTGGGGTGCAGTGGTGTGATCTCTGCTCACTGCAACCTCTGCCTCTTATGTTCAAGTGATTCTTGTGCCTCAGCCTCTTGAGTAGCTGCGATTGCAGGCATGCACCGCTATACCCGGCTAATTTTTGTATTTTTAGTAGAGTTGGGGTTTTACCATGTTGGCCAGGGTGGTCTTGAACTCCTGACCTCAAGTGATCCGCCACCTCGGCCTCCCGAAGTGTTGGGATTACAGGTGTGAGCTACTGTGCTCAGCCAGCTTAGTTACTTTAAAGATGAGGCAGCTGAGCCCAGAAACTAGCTGCTGGCAACAAAGCTAAGATTTGAACTCAGATCTCCTGGTTCCTGGTTCTTAGTTTCATACTGGCTGTGAAGGCCTCTGGGAAGAATGTGTGATATTGTTGGTCGCCAGGTTTGATTTAACTTAATTACAACTGGTCCCTCTCTAGCTAGTTAGGGTGAGAGCTGCCATCCTTCCTTCCCTAAGCTGCATGCTTGATTCAAGAGAAAAACCTTCTTTCATACATGACACTGGCATGTTTCTTTAGTGATGACAAAGGTGACATGATCAGTGGCATGAAATAAAGGTTTTGGAGTATATAAACCATTTTTACAGTGGCTACAAATTTTAGAATGTGTGACTGCTATTATATATGATGGTAATCTTTTCATATGATTGTATTGGGCAAGTATGTCTGACTTCTAGGATTTTTATCTGTTTTGTTTGTCTCTTATGGCATATGTGTACTTAGAAGTAAATGTATTTGGTACTGTAATAATATGTACAATACAATAAAAAATAATTTCATTGTCCTTATTTTGTTCTCATTGGACCCGTTGGGGTGGTTTTTTCTCTGTAATTAGCTCAGTGTTTGAATTTTATCTCATTAATTCAGTTTATAGTAATTCCACCTTAAGAACCTTTGTGGGTTGGGCATGGTGGCGTATGCCTGGAATCCTAGCTACTTGGGAGGCTGAGGTGGGAGAATTGCTTGAACCTGGGAGGCGGAGGCTGCAGTGAGCTGAGATTGCGCCTCTAGTCTGGGCGACAGAGCGACAGAGCAAGACCCTGTCTCAAAAAACAAACAAACAAAGAACCTTTGTCCTCTCACAATCCACCACTGATCTTTTATAATGCACGGTGATCTTTTCTAACAGTCATTTAATTGCTTTAATTCAGTTCTCATTTATTTTGGGGAAAGGGTTACTCTTTTGTAGCCACCTTTCTAATGACAAGCCAACTCCGGAGATGAAACATTTCTATTTACTTGTTATCTTTGTTGATTAAAAGATAAAATATCTCACACAAAGTCAGATTTATTTATAAGGTCAGGATTTGAAATATAAAACACGTCATGTTGAGAGAGTCCTAGAATTTAATTTAAATTAGATTCTGGTCTCTAGGGGCATTTCAGCTTTTTATTAGACATTACAGTGCTGCTGGGTTTTTTGCCTTCTATGGCAAGTGCACACCAGTAACAAGTTTAGGCTTGTTGGTGTGATGGGCTTTGTAGCTTGAAATCGGTAGGTGCTACTTACTTCCTTTTTTTTTTTACATGAGAAACCAAGTATATTTTAATAGTAAACCTCTTTATAGAAGAACCAAGCAAGTTGGTTTGGCTATATCAATGCACAGTTTAATGTGTTGAATATCATTTGCCTCTTTGGCAACAGAAGAAATTTTTTTTTCTCTTTAATTCATGTAAGTTGATTTGTTGAATGTTTCCATCTATACAAAAAAAGAATTGTTTTGTATGTGCTGAGGTAAGTGGTAACTTTCTCTGGAGGAACAGAGAGAAAGGGAAACCTGAAACAAAGCTGCGGGTGTGTGTGTGTACATATACACTTGGGTAGGCATTACGTGTGAAAACGCTAAGGTTTGGAAATAATTCTTCATATGCATGTTAGCTATTTAAACTGAATTTGATGATACAAGAATGTGAAATCATCATGAAGCATACATGTGCGGTGTTTAACCAAAAAAGGGATGGGCTTGAAGTTATAAAATAATTAGAAATCTTAATTTCTAGGAAATTAAGATAATAATAAAATGGCTTAACTACATGTAAAAATGCGTTCAGTGTTAGAGTTCAACCAGCACTGCAGAAATGACATGTTTCTGTCAGTTTAGGTTTTTGATTTCTTATTTCCTTGTTACCAAGCATCAGCAAATTATTCTTGGGATTATTAACTCTGGAATTGAAAGATATTTAATGGTACTCCTGTTGCATTAATTTGTCTGAGATTATATAGAAAAGTATTAAAAATGTTACTGTTGGAGTCTAATCAAAAGTTCTGGTCTTTTAAAAATATGTATATGAGAAATGGCTTGAACCTGGGGGGCAGAGCTTGCAGTGAGCTGAGATCGTGCCACTGCACTCCAGCCTGGGTGACAGCGAGACTCAGCTTCAAAAAAAAAATGTATATGAGAATAATTATATGAATGATTTTTTCGGCTGTCTCCTAAGTATTTCTAATAATTTTCATGACAGAAAAATGTTTTCATGCAAAACAGTTTCTTACAGTTTGAGATAATTTATGAATTTTTAGTGCTCAGAATTTTCAAAGACCAATGATGAAGTTTTAGTCAGCTACTAGGTATTTAATAAACAATGAATGAATGAATGGCATTTTTAGTAAAGTTATAGTTTTCACTAAGCTGTTAGACATTTATTAAAGGCTGGGCATGGTGGTTTACACCTGTAATCCTAGCACTTTGGGAGGCCACGGCAGGAGGATCACTTGAGTCCAGGAGTTTGAGACCAGCCTGGGCAACATAGCAAGACTCCATCTCTAAAAAAAGTTTTTAAATTAGCCATGTGTGGTGGTGTGTGCCTGTAATTTCAGCTGCCCAGGAGGCTGAGACAGGAAGATCCCTTGAGCCCAAGATGTTGAGGGTGCAGTGAGCCATGATCATACCACTGCACTCCAGCCTGGGTGACCCACCAAGACTCTGTCTCTTAAAAAAAAAAAAAAAAAAAAAGTGTGTGTGTGCATATATATATTTATTTATTTATTAAGATATAAGAGTAATATCTCAAAATTTAAATTTGCCAAAACACTTATTGTAATGAGTCAATTTTGTACAATGTTTTGTAATGTCATAATAATTAAAGGAAGAAATTGTTTTTAAAATGTTATAAAGTCAATGCTAATTTAACTCTATAAGTGCTTATAATCCTTCAGGTAATTTCCCCATGATAAGTGATGATTTGGTCAATTCTTATCACCTGCTGCTGTGTGCTTTGGACTTAGTTTATGGAAATGCACTTCAGTGTTCTAATCGTAAAGAACTTGTGAACTCTAATTTTAAAGGTAGGTTTGTAAATCAAAGGTTTTTGGACCATCTGCATTTCTGTGTTGTGTTTACCCTTGGAGTTGTACAGGTTTCCTATCGTCAGTATTTTGAAAAGCTCTTGTCATTACAGTTATCCAGGGTACTTATAACTAAGAGTCAAGCTTCCTGTAAAAATATTTTTGGAAAAACATTTGCAGATACCACGAAGTTTAAAGTCTTAAATGACAACTTTAGAAATTTCTGAAATATATACTCAACAAGGAGAAGGCATTTAGAAACTCAGAGTTGCAAAGATGACATTAAAACCGATAGTGTTTTTCTACATTGGCAAACTTTGTGCCTGACACATCGTAGGAGATCAAAAAGAATTTGCTGAAAGAATCTTATTTCAAATTTTGGTACAGAAGAATAGTTATGGTTCTAAAATAAATAAAATGAACTTTCATGTTTTAAACTAACATACATGGAAATGATGATTTTGGCATTGCATTTAATAGAACTTAGGTATATAATTTCTATGAATGATAAGTAGTTAGCCCAAATTATGATTTACAAAGCAAATATTAAGAAGTGTGTATAGAGTTAAAATAAATATTGCTGCTGCTATTTGAGTAATATTGTAATAGGATTCTGGGTGATTCTCAGTTTTGAGGTGATTTCAGTTAAAATTTCAGCTTGTCTATCAAGGTAGATTTTTAAAATTAGTGGAGTTAGTTACTTCAGTTGCTCCTGGTATGGTAAATTTAATGTTCCTTATATTCTTTTGTGTTCTTTCTCGCATTTCTGTCCTAACTCCCTTTTATATTCCCAAAAAGCTGCCCCCTTTCACTTTTACCTTTTTTTTTTTTTTTTTTTTAATTAAAAAGAATTTGTTTTTGAGACAGGGTCTCACTCTGTCACCCACAATGGGGTGCAGTGGTGCAATCACAATTCACTGCAGCCTCAACCTCCTGGGCTCAGATGATCCTCTCATCTCAGCCTCCCAGGTGGCTGGGACTACAGACATACACCACCACACCCAGCTAATTTTTTGTATTTTTTAGTAGAGATGGGGTTTCGCCATGTTTCCTGGGCTGGTCTCAAACTCCTGGATTCAAGTAATGCACCCACCTTGGCCTCCCAAAGTGGATTATAGGAATGCCTGACCTTTACCTCTTTTATTTTCATTTGATTTTTTTTCTTTTGTGCTGAGTCTAGGGCAAGAATAAACTGTAAATTAGTGTGAAATACATCTAATACATTCAAATTAAAGTGTATAATCTCTGAACAGTGTAATTTTTTAAAGTGGTGTTTTTTGTTTAAAAGTAGACTTACTTGCAAAGTTATATTTTATTTTTTTGGTTTTTAGATCTTAGTATCCTAAAATGTAATATCCTAAAATTTAAGTTTTAAGTTTCCCTTAACCATCTCTACGTAGATAATTGGATAACTGAAATCTTTCCAGTAATGATACACTTTACTTCTATTTGCCATTTTTTGACAAATTCTCAGGGTTAAAATAGATGCATATATACTGTTTCCTATACGTTCATATGCTAAGTGGTATACTGATTATAAATAAAATGTTAAGTTTATTACAAATTGGCTTATTGTATGCTGATATCTCTGTTTTTTGATTCTGTACACTATAGGCCTATCTGAAGATTTTCATGCTAAGGATTCTAAACCTTCCTCTGACCCCCCTTGTATCATTGAGAAACTGTGTTCCTTACATGATGGCCTAGTTTTGGAAGCAAAGGGGATAAAGGAACATTTCTGGAAACCCTATATTAGGAAACTTTATGAAAAAAAGGTTTGTAAGTAGCAAAGAAATAACGTGAAAATGTTTTCTGGAGAAAAACTTGATTTAACGTGACGACTTAAGGATCTCTTCTTTTATCATAGCTCCTTAAGGGAAAAGAAGAAAATCTTACTGGGTTTCTAGAACCTGGAAACTTTGGAGAGAGTTTGTGAGTACTTCTGTATAAAATGTTTTAATATTTTAAATTATATACTTAGGAAACTTCAGAGGCTAGTGTTTTTATTGTTTGTACTCTGGAAACTGAGAATATGTTTTGTGAGAGAATACAGGGAAGCAAAAATTCTGTCACCTAATATAAGCATACTTTTTAAATGTGTTCAAAATTGTATGGCTGTTCTTTGAAGTTTCATTAAGCTTCTGGATTACAAATTTTGAAATAAATTCTTTTGGAACTATATGGGTGAAAATTGATGATGTGTAAGTGTGGAAGTCTCCAGGGGTGGCTAGAGCAGCTAGACAGTTAAGCTTCCCACCAGAAGCTGCACCTACCAGCAGCTGAAACACTGTCAGCAAAATACTTGTATTGTGAGATGGATGAGCATGGGGATAGCAAGATTACATGTGATACTATCCAGTTTTTGTTTTGTTTTTTGAGATGGAGTCTCACTGTGTCGCCCAGGCTGGAATGCAGTGGTACGATCTCAGCTCACTGCAACCTCCACCTCCTGGGTTCAAGCAATTCTTCTGCCTCAGCCTCATGAGTAGCTGTGGATACAGGCGCGCGCCACCATGCCCAGCTAATTTTTATATTTTTAGTAGATACAGGGTCTCACCATACTGGCCAGGCTGGATTCGAACTCCTGACCTCGTGATCCACCTGCCTCGGCCTCCAAAAATGCTGGGATTACAGGTGTGAGCTACTGCACCCAGCTATACTATCCAGTTTTTATAACTACAAGTTACCTTACCAAAGTTTAACTTTCAAAAAAATTATTAGAACTTTTAGTAAATAAAAAAATGAAATAATTAATTGAAATGGCAGTTCTGTGAGAGAGTACATTTTGTCTGTATTTGTTTTTCCTATAGTAAAGCCATCAATAAGGCCTATGAGGAGTATGTTTTATCTGTTGGGAATTTAGATGAGCGGATATTTCTTGGAGAGGATGCTGAAGAGGAAATTGGGACTCTCTCAAGGTGTCTGAACGCTGGTTCAGGAACAGAGACTGCTGAAAGGGTGCAGATGAAAAACATCTTACAGCAGCATTTTGACAAGGTGAGTTTAGCCACACCAGAAGAGTAGAAATACAGGAGCAGTTAAGCCAGGGGTTCTTTTTTATTTTGGTAATTTCATGTTTGTGTTTTACTTGCCTACAGTATGAAGGAGAAAATTCTCATCATACTTCTCTTAATTGAAAAAGGTATCTCTATGATATTTGATTTGTTAATATCAACTTTCATTCATTTTACTGAGGTCTGAGAAAAAGAGAAATTAATATAAATTTAAACAAATGTGTCATGCTGATAATTGTTGGTTTTAAAAAGATGGGCCAGTAATATATAGTCTTATATGTAGTGAACACAGTAATATATAGTCTTATATGTACTACTTTTAGGCATTTAGAAAGTGATAATTGACCTGATTGGGGCCTTCATTTAAGAGACTGGAGAAACTGAGGATCTATAGTCTTTAAGAAAATTCTTTTAAACTGAATTTCAGGACCATGTGGTATTTTTTCACACAGACATTTAGGGTGATGCAGGCCATGAGTTTCCCTTCTGCTATGTGGTGGTAACAGAAAACACTAAACTTCTGGCAAGTGCCCCCAGAGACACTGGGTAATCCAAGAGCCAATTCACCTGGAAGTAAGCTGCTTCAGACTTGAGACTGGTCTGCTTATTCATTCAACAAATATTCCTAAAGCATTTTATATGTCAGGTTGTGTCCTGGACACTGGAGATACAGCAGTGAACAAAATAGCCACGAGAACCCTGTTCTAAAGAAGCTTATATTCCAGTGTGGGGAGATGGACAGGAGATAAACAAGTAAATACATAGTATGTTGGGTGATGACAGATGAAGAAAATAAAATAGAGTAGTAATACAAAATATTGAGGGGAGGGGAGAATGGGATGGGTGGTCTGTTGTAGGTAAGGTGGTTGGTAAGGGTGTCACACACCAAAAGTAAGCAAGGAAGCAAGCCATATGAATAGCTGGGGAAATGTATTTGAAGCTGAGAGCATAACAAATGCAAAGCCGTGAGATTGGAACAGGATTAGCTTTTTGGAGGAACAGTGAGAATGACAGTGTGGTAGGAATACAGTGAGGGGAAAAATTGGTAAGAAGTGAAGGGAGGCCAGGTGTGATGGCTCATGCTTGTAATCCTAGCACATTGGGAGACTGAGGCAGAGGACTGCTTGAGCCCAGGAGTTCAAGACAAGTCTGGGCAACAAAGCGAGACCCTGTCTCTACATAAAATATTAATACAAAAAATTAGCTGGCCATGGTTGTATCCACCTGTGGGCTCAGCTACTTGCGAGGCTGAGTCAGGAGGATCCCTTGAGCCCAGGAGTTGCAGGCTGCAGTAAGCCGTGATCGCATCACTGCACTCCAGCCTGGGTGACAGAGCAAGAGCCTGTCTTTCAAATAAAAAAAAAAGAAAAAAGAAAAAACGAGAAGAAAAAGAAGTGCAAGGAAGAGGGAAGAACAAGAGAGCCAGACAGACCATGTAAGCTTTGGAAGCCATCGTAAGAACTTTTGCTTCTGCTGTGATTGAGATGAAAGCCATTAAGAGGGTGTTATTAAGAAGAGTGACTGATTTACATTTTTAAAAGTCTTGTGGGAAAGTGGGGTTCGAGGCAAGGGTGGAAGTAGGGAGTTAAGAAGCTATTGGAGTGATTATGGCAATAGTTTATGGTGGCTTCAGAGAATGGTTTGTATCTGGGCCATATTTTGGAGATAGCACCCACAGGATTTACTGATGGTTTGGATCTAGGGTTTGAGAAAAAGAGAACAGTGATGTCTCCAGTTGGGTGAATGGTATAAAAGCTAAAATCCTGACAGGTGCCTGTAAGGTCGTAAGTTATCTGGCCCTGGCTCTCTCTGAATTCATCTACTACTATCCTCCCTCCTCACCCACTAATGCCACATTAACCTCCTTTTTTGTTCTTCAGATGTGCCAAGCATGCCCGCAACACAAAGCCTTTGCCTTTGCAATTCCCTCTGCCTAAAACGTATTACTTCAAGATATTCATGTGGCTTCCTTCTCACTTCATTCATATCTCTGATAACCTGACTGCTATGTCAATAATAACCACAACGTCCTCCCCAACTTCCTTTCCCCCTGACTCTGCTTGCTAGTGTTTCTCTTCGTATTTATCACTGTCTGACAGTAAGTAGGGAGGTAGGTAGAAAGAATTACTTATTGCCTGTCTCCTTGCATTAAGCTTCACGAAGGCTGTGACCAATGTTGTATGCAGCGCTTGGCACATAGTAGACATTCCGGGAACATTTACTACTGAAATTTATTAAGAGGGAAGAGCAAGTCTGGGGGAAGGGGAATCAAGAGTTAGGGGTTAGGGTTATTAGTACGTTAAATTTGAGATGTCTTTTAAGCATCCTAGTAGAGAAGTTGAATAGACAGTTGAGGAATAGAAGACCGGAGTTCACAGTTCACAGTAGAGGTTAGGGGTTGTGTATATATGTCCTGGGGTCATCAGGATACAGATAGCTTTTTTTTTTTTTTTTTTTTTTTTGAGACAGAATCTCACTCTGTCACCCAGGCTGGAGTGCAATGGTGCAATCTCAGCTCACTGTGACCTCTGCCACCCAGGTTCAAGCGATTCTCCTGCCCCAGCCTCTTGAGTAGCTGGGATTACAGGCGCCTGCCACCACGCCCGGCTAATTTTTTGTATTTTTAGTAGAAACGGCATTTCACCATGTTGGTCAGCTGGTCTTGAACTCCTGACCTCATGATCTGCCTGCCTCGGCATCCCAAAGTGCTGGGATTATAGGCATGAGCCACCGCGCCCAACTGTAGATGGCTTTTAAAGCCCTAAAATGAGGAGAGATTTCTTAGAGGTATGAAATAAGAGAGAATAAAAGAGGACTAAGGGCAAAGCTCAGAGTCACTCCAAATTTTGTAAGTCTTTATTTGGAGAAGGAACATCCTAATATTTTTAAGATACCGACTTAATATTTGCACCCAAGTTAAAGAAAGATTCCTCTTGATCAGAATGAACAGGAAGCTCTAAGCTAAGCACAGTGCTATCAAGAAACACCATGTTGACCTTGAGGACTCTGGCAGGAAGCTGTTTGTGGTTGTCACACCTAGTTTCCTCTGTGAAACTATTGCTGCTTGTGGGTGATGTGGTTATATGCTGCTGGCTGCTGTTGATTCTCCTGTTCGTGTACAAGGTGTTTTTCCCTCCCAGTGCCTCCCAGTGTAGGCATTGGTTCATGCACAGTGAAGTAGGTGGCTGCAAGAAACCTTGTAAGGCAGGGAGCAGCCTTTTGAATGCAATTAATCCACCCAGATCATTTTATTGATTTAATTATAGAATGAATTTCTTTGAAACAAAGTGGAAGTCTTAGTTGTATTGCACTTTAAGACAGAGAAAACATGTAGGTTTGTTTCTATATATAGTAAATTTCTGTGCTTTTCTGTATCTTAGGAAACTTGAATAGTTGGCTCTGTTGCCAGGTGAAAATTTTGCTAGGTTTTTTAAAAAATTAGAATAAGTACATTTAATATACAGGGAAATTTGGTTTATCTTGAATATTAAAAGACACTGTTAAGTTATCTTAACCTTTCAGAGTTTATTTGAAAAATCAGAAAGGGCCGGGCACGGTGGCTCAAGCCTGTAATCCCAGCACTTTGGGAGGCCGAGACGGGTGGATCACGAGGTCAGGAGATCGAGACCATCCTGGCTAACACAGTGAAACCCCGTCTCTACTAAAAAATACAAAAAAAACTAGCCGGGCGAGGTGGCGGGCGCCTGTAGTCCCAGCTACTCGGGAGGCTGAGGCAGGAGAATGGCCTGAACCCGGGAGGCAGAGCTTGCAGTGAGCTGAGATCCGGCCACTGCACTCCAGCAAGGGGGACAGAGTGAGACTCCGTCTCAAAAAAAAAAAAAAGAAAAATCAGAAAGATGTTTTACTAGCTCCTTTGACACCAAGTCACATCTTTTCCATATTTATTGTCAAGAATGTTGACTTTAACTTGTTTCTCTGAAGACCTGTCTACTTTAATGGGAAAAACTGTGATAGATTCTGGTAACCAAAGGTAGAGGAGGGCCAGGAAGACCAATGAAGGCTGTTCTGCATCAAGTTGCCTTTTTAGGGAATGTTCATTTTATTATCTCTCTCTGAAGCAAATTTGAATATTTGGATAGTGGGTGTATTAGTTCATTTTAATGCTGCTGATAAAAACATACCTGAAAGTGGGAACAAAAAGGGGTTTAATTGGACTTACAGTTCCACATGGCTGGGGAGTTCTCAGAATCATGGTGCGAGGCGAGAGGCACTTCTTAACATGGCGGTGGCAAGAGAAAAATGAGGAAGAAGCAAAAGTGGAAACCCCTCATAAGCCCATCAGATCTCGTGGGACGTATTCACTATCACAAGAATAGAACGGGAAAGACTGGCCTCCATGATTCATTTACCTCCCACTGGGTGCCTCACACGATATATGGGAATTCTGGGAAATACAATTCAAGTTGAGGTTTTGATGCAGACATAGTCAAACTATATCAGTAGGCTTTTCTTAAATGGATTTTTTTCAACCAAATTTAATTCACAATTTTCTTTTATCTTTGAGTGTCTGCAAAAATAGCAGTAGATGGGAATTGTGAAATTCTGTTTCTCAGAGCCGAGAATAATCTTAATTTTTTCAGGTGAGCAGAATGCTTATCTTTGCCTCTGAGCATAAATCTTACAAGAGGGAATGTAGGGAGCTATACCTTATTTTAGAGTTGTAACTTTTTGAGACGGAGTTTTGCTCTGTCGCCCAGGCTGGAGGGCAGTGGCGCGATCTCAGCTCACTGCAAGCTCCACCTCCCTGGGTTCATGCCATTCCCCTGCCTCAGCCTCCCAAGTAGCTGGGACTATAGGCGCCCGCCACCTCGCCCGGCTAGTTTTTTGTATTTTTTAGTAGAGACAGGGTTTCACCGGGTTAGCCAGGATGGTCTCGATCTCCTGACCTCGTGATCCTCCCGGCTTGGCCTTCCAAAGTGCTGGGATTACAGGCTTGAGCCACCGCGCCCGGCCTAGAGTTTTAACTTTTAAGAGACAAACTTTTAGTTAGCTAAAATACAAATTATTCTTTCAAGCCTTCATCTTCACATGGATATTGGCAGCTCTTAATGCTGTTACGTTTAAATTCCAAGAATGGTGACATTTGAGTCAGTAAAATGTATTGATATTGTAAAGATAAAGTTTTACTCGCTTGAAGTCCCATTTGTGAAGTGAATTAAAGTCTTTCTGGCCTAAAATGATGTTCTTTTAAAAATTTTTATTCTATGTAACTGTTTTTTTCTCTAGTCCAAAGCACTTAGAATCTCCACACCCCTAACTGGTGTTAGGTACATTAAGGAGAACAGCCCTTGTGTGACCCCAGTTTCTACAGCTACGCATAGCTTGAGTCGTCTTCACACCATGCTGACAGGCCTCAGGAATGCACCAAGTGAGAAATTGGAACAGATTCTCAGGTTAGTTTGAGCCCTGTCTGCTTGCTAAGATTTGGTTATTGACCATTTTCCAGTTTCCTATTTTTTCATTATTAATGCCTTAATTCACCCATGAATAATTTTATATCAATTGTATACTGAGTCCTGTTGTGAGTCTGTAGAGGACCTAGCAATAAGATGTATAAGTGGAAGATCTTCTTTCCTCAGATTTTTTTAATATAATACAAGACACAGTAACTGATAACACCAGACACTGTAGAATAAAGCACAGAACTGTCTTTGCCAACTGTTCTTTCAAGATTTCAGGGAGTGGTGGGGTGGGGGCAGAGGGAAGCTCAGTGAAGATGGGAATTGTCAAAGGCCTTTGTGAAGAGGGTTGAACCTGAGGTAAGTTCTGAAGGGTGACTCAGATTTGAAAAGATAATGGAGTTCCACATGTTCATAAAGCAGGACAAAAACCACTGTAACTTTTGTAAACTCTATAAAACATCCTTATCCTGGAAAGGAAGTTCACTGCATTTAGTTTCTTTGATCTCCCTGAGACTGGTAGGAATATCACTGAGTTTTAGTTAAAAGCCCAGTAGGCTGAATCTCATCGTCTTACGCATAACCTTTGGCAAGCTGATTTGAAAAGTTACCTCCACCCCGTCTCTACTAAAAAATACAAAAAAAAAAAACTAGCCGGGCGTGGTGGCGGGTGCCTGTAGTCCCAGCTACTCGAGAGGCTGAGGCAGAATGGCGTAAACCCGGGGGGCGGAGCTTGCAGTGAGCCGAGATCGCGCCGCTGCACTCCAGCCTGGGTGACAGAGCGAGACTCCGTCTCAAAAAAAAAGAAAAGAAAAGAAAAGAAAAGTTACCTCCAAGGTATCTCTCAGTCCTATAACCTTATGATATGATGACTAGACCCAAAAGGACCCCATTTTATTTCTGATGGTGGTATATCAAGAAGACCCTATATGTACACATAAGTAATTTCCCACTCATAGCCAGGCTTCTTAAATGCCAACTACTTTTCCTTTACATTTTTGTGAAGTCTACTTTATTCATAAACTTGATTGTGATTTATACTTAGCAAGTTATATCTCTGTGGCCTCTTCCTGAGTCATGTTTTTCAGATGCACCTTGTTTGCCTTGAATTTAGAAGCATTTTATAAATACATTTCAGAAGCCATCTTAATCTCTGTATCTTCCAGATCTCTTTACAGTTTCTAACTAGGCATAACAGCGTTTTAAATCTTAGGTACCATTAGTGGGGTTAAATATTACCAGTAAATACTAGGTAAAATAAAGGGTCCTGTTTTTGTAGAAAGGTATGTGTGTGTGTGTTCCCAGAAAACTTCTGCTTATATATGTATTCAATAGTTATCTCTAGCAGGACTATAATTGATTTTATTCTCTTTATAATTTTTTAAACTTCATTTTCACAAAGAATATGTATATAATTATATATATATGATCAAGATAAAAACAGTTGTTACAAAAACTTACATGGTGATAATTTGTATAATGCTTCTGCATTGAACATATATTCCTTTCTAATAATAAAAAGACTGAAATAAACCTCATTTGTGGGGAAAAATGTAGAATGCCAGGAACAATTTATATGAGTCTGTAGTATGGGTTTTACACTCCTTCATTCTATTTTCTTCCAGGTGTTCTTAATGGGAGTTGTACTGCCCTCTACGGAAGTAGTTAAGGGCAATTTTGGATCATCAGTGACTGGGGGATGTGAAGGACAGGTGGGGGACAGTCATAGACATCGAATGAGCCCAGGCCAAGGTTGCTAAACTTCCTGCAGTGAAAGGTGTAGCCCCGGCCGGGCAAAGTGGCTCATTCCTGTAATCCTAACACTTTGGGAGGCTGAGGCGGGTGGATCACTTGAGGCCAGGAGTTCGAGACCAGCCTGGCCAACATGGCCATCTCTACTAGAAATACAAAAATTAGCTGGGCGTGGTGGCAGGTGCCTGCAGTCCGAGCTACTTGGAGGCTGAGGCAGGAGAATCACTTGAACCTGGGAGGTGGAGGTTGCAGTGAGCCAAGATTGCACCACTGCATTCCATCCTGGATGACAGAGTGAGACTCTGTCTCAAAAAATAAATAAATATATAAAATAAAAGGTGTAGCCCCACACAAGAAAAGTTTTTTTTTTTTTTCCATTCCAACTGGTAATACCACCACCTTTGAAAAGGAAGTATAGGATCTCTTGGATTAATTTGGGAAGTGTATAGTTTCTGTTCAGAGTGTTTTATATGTACATGTTAGTGAAGTTATAGAAACATTTTATCCCCTTGTGACTTGCCAGGACCTTTAAATTATGTTATTTCTCATTACCTTTTTAGGACATGTTCCAGAGATCCAACCCAGGCTATTGCTAACAGACTGAAAGAAATGTTTGAAATATATTCTCAGCACTTCCAGCCAGATGAGGATTTCAGTAATTGTGCTAAAGGTAAGGTTTAATATTGTTATTCTGCTCTTATGTTTGAAGTTTAACTAAATGGAGTCATTTCTTACTAACTAAGAAAGATGAGGAAAAGATTTATGACTTTAGACTGAGGGCTAGGATATGGCTATCCAATTTTTCTGGTCAACCAAGTGATTTCTGAGCCCTTCTCAGTAAGATAGAAATTTTAGAGTGGTATTTTTATTTTAATGGACTTCTGATGCTTTTTTATCTGCAAATCTTTAGTTTTTTGTTTTTGTAAACTGGAAATGAAATAGAAGCGTAGTGATTCTTAACATATTGAGAATAAGGACAGAAGATATCACTGTTATGGGCCCTGGCCTGGGAATTGTTTGATGTCAGGAATTGGAACTAAGTAGGTGTGGAATAGTAAGCCAGTTACATACCTCTTAGCGTGGGTTTGTTTTGTTCAGCCATAGAGGGGATAAAAGGGTGTAAGTCTTAAATAATATTATAGTTCTTTATGTGCAAATTCATTTAATAATTTTAGAAAAATGTGACTGTTACCATGAAGAAAATTAAGGTATCTTAGGGATAATTAAAACACCAGTCATAAGAAGTTTGCATATCTAAAGTATTGGGTTGGTTTTTAAATTTTATTTTGTGAGTAAAGAAGGATGAATGGGCCTTTATTTTCTTTGTGTGCCATTTTTGTGGATTTTTTTATTATTTCTACAGAAATTGCCAGCAAACATTTTCGTTTTGCGGAGATGCTTTACTATAAAGTATTAGAATCTGTTATTGAGCAGGAACAAAAAAGACTAGGAGACATGGATTTATCTGTGAGTAAAATAACCAATGTATTGATCAGCGCAGTAAAACATAATTTCCTTCCTGCCCCATTCTGTAGGTTGTTTTTTTACTTTATTTATAGTCTCCTTTCATGCACAAAAGTTTTTAATTTTGATGAAATCCAATTTATTTTTTCACTAGTTGCCTGTGCTTTTTTTTTTAATGTGTGTGTGTGTATGTATGTATGTATGTATGTATGTATGTATGTATGTATTATTTGAGATGGAGTCTTGCACTGTTGCCCAGGCTTGAGTATAATGGCACGATCTCGGCTCAATGCAACCTCTGCCTCCTGGGTTCAAGCAATTCTCCTGCCTCAGTCTCCCAAGTAGCTGGGATTATAGGCATGTGCCACCATGCCCAGCTAAGTTTTGTATTTTCAGTAGAGACGGGGTTTTGCCATGTTTGGCCAGGCAGGTCTGGAACCCCAGACGTCAGGTGGTCTGTGCGCCTTGGCCTCCCAAAGTGCTAGGATTACAGGCGTGAGCCACTGCGCCTGGCCTGTTACCTGTGCTTTTGGTGCCTCAGTAGCTTTTAATTAAAAAATAATAATTGTTTACAATGTTGGAAAATTATAAGCAAAAAGAAGAAAATAAAAATCACCTATGATTAATGTCATCCTGTGATAAACATATTGACTTTTGGTACATGGTCATCTAGCCAGTCACCTGCCTGCTTGCTTTTCTGTTTTTTTGGGTTTGTTGTTGAGACAGAGTCTCACTCTGTTGCCCAGGCTAGAGTGTAGTGGTACAATCTTGGCTCACTGCAACCTCTGCCTCCCAGATTCAAGCGATTCTTGAACAGTATTGCCCAGGCTGGTGTCAAACTCTGGACCTCAAGTAATCTGCCCGCCTTGGCCTCCCAAAGTGCTGGGATTATAGGTATGAGCCACCCGCCTGGCCCCTTTCAATTTTTTTTTTCTTTTTTTTCTCTCTTTTTTTTTTTGAGCCAGAGTTTCGCTCTTGTTGCCCAGGCTGGAGTGCAGTGGCGCAGTGTTGGCTCACTGCAGCCTCTACCTCCTGGGTTCAAGTGCTTCTCCTGCCTCAGCCTCTGAGTAGCTGGGACTACAGGTGTGTGCCACCACACCTGGCTAATTTTCTATTTTTAGTAGAGATGGGGTTTCACCATGTTGGTCAGGCTGGTCTCGAACTCCTGACCTCAGGTGATCTGCCCACCTTGGCCTCCCAAAGTGCTAGCATTACAGGCATAAGCCACCGCGCCTGGCCCCCCTTTCAGTTTTTTATAGCACTGACTGTAAATACTGTTTTGAAACATCTTTCTCTGTCATTGTTCTTCTAAGCATCAGGGGGTGTGTGTATTTTGGTTAGAGATGTAATCTCTTTTAAGATATAATAGGTAAGGTTTTAGAAGTCTCATACATTCCTTTAATATGTTTCCTCTACTAAAAAATGGGCTTTATTTATATAATTAAGAAAGGTTTTGTAAGAAAATAAGCATACACTTTGCACTCAGTCAGAAAATGAGACTTTCTTTGGTATTTTCACTTAAATTCACTGGGTATGAAATGACTTTTTAGATTAAGTAAATGTTTCTGAATGCTAATAACTGTATTTTATAGGGTATTCTGGAACAAGATGCCTTCCACAGATCTCTGTTGGCCTGCTGCCTTGAGGTCGTCACTTTTTCTTACAAGCCTCCTGGGAATTTTCCATTTATTACTGAAATATTTGAAGTGCCTCTTTATCATTTTTATAAGGTATTTTTAAAAATATGATATAATGTGGATATTGTAGATGAGACCAACTTCCTGTTGTTAGTCATTTAGTTCAAGTTAACATCTAAGTATATTTATTCTGTTTTTAATTACATAATTAATCACTATTTGTGGAGTAGAAAAGAAATAGAATCTTAAGACCTATGTAAATTTTTTAATATTGTATGAAAGATCCATTTTGGGTAAAAGCTTTGATTCCTCTCTTTATGTAATAACAGTTTTTAGAATACTGTGATTTTTATGAGATGAGAAGGCTTAAAAAAGTAGCACACATGTCACTAGCTAATCTTGTATAGCAGCCTTTTTTTATTTTATGAAAATTAAATACCACTGTAAATGTCAGAAAAAAATGAAAGTTCTCTTTCATGTGTTACAGAGAGGCATAGAGTTAAAGCATTGATTTGGTAGCTATTTCTTGATACTGAGTTAGCATATGAGTTTATCTTAACTCTCATAAGATAGTCAGAACTAATTTTTATAGTGGTATAGATTAAATGTTTAGAGATTTTTATATGAAATTTTAAGAGTAATGTTTTTCAACCTCAATATACATGTATTTTCATTAAAAACTTTTGAAATACATCACAATGTAAACCATTTTATATAATTCACATGGTTTGAACTATTTACAAAGACAGTAAAAGGAAGAGCAGCTGTTTCAAAATATTTCAACTTGTAATTTTTGACTAATTTCTTGTCTAAATATTCAAAAATATTTAATAATTATTATTCAGTGAATCAGGACATTTTTTATTTCAGGTGATAGAAGTATTCATTAGAGCAGAAGATGGCCTTTGTAGAGAGGTGGTAAAACACCTTAATCAGATTGAAGAACAGATCTTAGATCATTTGGCATGGAAACCAGAGTCTCCACTCTGGGAAAAAATTAGAGACAATGAAAACAGAGTTCCTACATGTGAAGAGGTTTGTGAAAATAACATCTTTTTATGAGAAAAATACATCAATATCTAATCTATTAATAATCCTTTTGGGGATGGGAGGGTGGCAATTGGGTTTAATATGTTGTAATTAATTACACCTTGTTATGAGAAAAACTTGGGACTGTAACGTCGTCCCTCTCTACCCGCAAATTAGGAAGGTGCCAAGAGACAAAGAATGACTCAGACAAGTCCAGCTTGGCAAGTAGATATGTTTATTAAGACTTAGATATGTAGGGGCTGGGCGCGGTGGCTCATGCCTGTAATCCCAGCACTTTGGGAGGCGGAGACCGGTGGATCACCTGAGGTTGGGAGTTTGAGACCAGCCTAACCAACATGGAGAAAACCTGTCTCTATAAAAATACAAAAAATTAACCAGGCGTGGTGATGCATGCCTGTAATCCCAGCTACTTGGGAGGATGAGGCGGAAGAATTGCTTGAACCCCGGGAGGTGGAGGTTGCGGTGAGCCAAGATTGTGCCATTGCACTTCAGTCTGGGCAACAAAAGCGAGACTCCGTCCCAAAAAAAAAAAAAGAGACTTACATATGGAGGAGGCAGAGGTGGTGGGGAAAAATAAAAGACTTATATACAGGGTACTCCTAGGTAGCAGCAGGACAGCTCTAGAGATCCTCACCACCTCCCATTGCTAAGCTGCTAATTTTCTGGCTCTTTGCCTACTATGTGTGTGCACGATGGGACTGTTTTCCTTGGTAGTTTCTCAGATCCTCTCTGGGATGTTTGGGTTATCAGGGACACCTGCTCCTTGGCTGGGCACCATGGCCTTGGCTCACTACCCAGCCTTCAGGGTTTAGGCAGCAGACATACACCCTTAAGTAAGGTAAGTGACCTGTCATACTTCACCCCATGTCAAAGAGGAAACGAGTCAGATAATTTGTAGTTGTCCTAAGATTTTGGTGACAGAGTAAAAATTCAGTGTTCTTTCTTGATTTCCTTATCAAGTTTCTCTCCCATAGAGCAGTGGTCCAACCTTTTTGGCACCAAGGACTAATTTCATGGAAGACAATTTTTCCATGGACAGGGCTGGGGGTGGGAGAGATTTTGGGATGATTCAAATGCCTTACATTTATTGCACACTTTATTTCTATTATTATTACGTGGTAATATATAATGAAATAATTACATAATTCACCAAAATATACAGTCAGTGGGAGCCCTGAGCTTGTCTTCCTGCAACTAGATGGTCCCATCTGGAGGTGGTGGGAGACAGTGACAGATGAGCAGGCATTAGATTCTCATAAGGAGCATGCAACCTAGATCCCTTATGTGTGCAGTTCACAATAGGGTTCACACTCCTATGAGAATCTAATGCCACCACTAATCTGACAGGCGGCCAGCACAGGTAGCAATGTGAGTGATGGGGAGCAGCTATAAATACAGATGAAGCTTTGCTCGCTTGCTTACTTGCCTGCCGCTCACTTCCTGCTATGTTGCCCGGTTCCTAACAGGGTCCACGGCCCAGGGGTTGGGGACCCCTGCTTTAGAGTGGTTGATATTCAAACTCTCCAAACCAGTAATGAAGGTTGACTCATATTTAGTATCCAATTACAAGGTTTTGCATTTTTTGACTGACAAGTTTTTTTTTTTTTAACTTTATTATGAAAATGGGAAAGACAGCTGATTTTATTTAGATGGAATAATCGTTAAGAGACTTTTTCCGCCTTAGATTACTATTGGATTTCTAATTAAAGTGCTGTTTTGGATCCTGGCATTCTGTGTAACCAATTCTTCACAGGTCATGCCACCTCAGAACCTGGAAAGGGCAGATGAAATTTGCATTGCGGGCTCCCCTTTGACTCCCAGAAGGGTGACTGAAGTTCGTGCTGATACTGGAGGTCTTGGAAGGAGTAAGTTTAAAATACTAGGGGAATATTTTGGGGCTTACTATCTGGAAATTTAAATTTTATTTAACCCTATAAGTGAAGTTAATAGGGTATATATTAGAAGAAAATATTCCATGCATTTTTGTGTCACATGAATCACTTAAAAGAAGGGCCTTTAAAGACTATTTAAGAACACAGGAAAATGCATGATATAACAGGTATCTTTTAAAAGGATAGACGATAGACTGCTATATTTATTTAATTTTTTTTTTTCTTTTGAGACAGAGTCTCGCTCTGTCGCTCAAGCTAGAGTGCAGCAGCCCAATCTCAGCTCACTGCAACCTCTGCCTGCCGGGTTCAAGCAATTCTCATGCCTCACCCTCCTGAGTAGATGGGACTACAGGCATGCGCCACCACGCCTAGCTAATTTTTTGTATTTTTGTAGAGACGTTTTGCCATATTGGCCAGGCTGGCCTCGAACTCCTGACTTGAAGCAATCCGCCTGCCTCGGCCTCCCAAAGTGCTAGAATTACAGGCATGAGGCACTGTGCCTGGCCGACTGCTATATATTTAATATGATCCCTATTTTTAAAGTGTATGTTTATTTATGAGCATGCAAAATGGTGGAAATGGAAAAACCAAACTGTTAAGATCATTGTTGGGTGATAGAATTCCTGGTGATTTCTGTAAAATTTTTAAGGCAAATACGTATTACTTTTAAAATCAGGAGAAATAGAAAAGCCTTCTTAAAGATAGAGCTGCATGATCCAGTTAGGTATAGACAAGGCAGTGAGTTAAGACAACTGAGTGTGTTCTACTGTGTTGAGCTGTGCTACCCTAGTTAATGACATTACTGCTGGCCCAAGAAATACAGAAAAGGGCAGTTTTGCTATCCATCTGGTTTATATTTTTTAGGCAGCTGCTTAGAAGATCTGCAAGGTGAAAGGTTTTAGTTTACATATGTGAGAGAGAACTGCTTTTTAAAGAGCAATTCAGTAAATCCAGAGAGTTCTAAATCCTCGGATCCAATTCAAAGAATATCCTTATTTCTAGATCACTTTTATAATGTAAATGGTAAGAACTGGCTACAGAAGAAATACGAGTTTTAAAGTCAGGAATCACTCTAGGCTGGGCATGGTGGCTCATGCCTGTAACCGCTGCACTGTGGGACACCTAGTCGGGAGGATCGCTTGAGCCCAGCAGTTCAAGACCATCCTGGGCAACATAGCAAGATGCCATCTCTACCCCCCCCCAAAAAAAACAAAAATCACTCTAGGTCAGTGTATACTTAATAGACATGGATGATCCTTATGAAAAGTCCTTATTTTTGAAAGATCTGACAGTTGGTCTTTCTTAGTCTATTTTTGTAGAATTTTCCCTTCCCTAATCTACAGATTAGGAAGACTTGACTTTAAACTTCATTTTCTTTGTACTTATCACTTCTCAGTTTTCCTGAGATCTCTTGATATTTTACAAGAAAAAATGATCATAATGTATTCTTTCTGATTCTGCAGCGTTGTATCAAATACAAATCTAGTAAGTTTATTTACTTTTGTTATCATCTGGAAATTGAAATGTTAAGCCACAATTTATTAGTATTTACTCCTATCAATACTTCTTACAAACTTCCTACATATGTTTTAAAATTTAAAAACACACTGATGCACAGCTCTTAGAGGTGGACACAGAAGAAGGAAGAAATGCTTCTCAAAAATTCATACATTATTGTGAATACTTAAAAATAGACTAAGCCTTAATAGGTTGTTCAGATAATGAAGAAGTTTTACAAACAGTGGTGATTGTTGTGGCCACATTGTAAATGTAATTGATACCACTGAATCATACACTTAATCGTACCACTGAATCGTATACTTAAAAATGGATGAAATGGTAAATTTTGTTATATAAATATATATACGTATATATATTTATAAATATATATAAATATATATACATATATATATTTATAAATATATATAAATATATATACGTATATATATTTATAAATATATATAAATATATATACAAATATATTTATAAATATATATACAAATATATATATTTATATATAAAAATATACATATTTATATATATATTTTTTAAACCCACAATTTTAAAAAACTAGCCTGTAATACCAGCACTTTGGGAGGCCAAGGCGGGTGGATCACCTGAGGTCAGGAGTTTGAGAACAGCCTGGCCAACATGGTGAAACCCCATCTCTACTAAAAATACAAAAATTAGCCATGCCTGGTGGCATATGCCTCTAATCCCAGTTACTCAGGAGGCTGAGGCACAAGAATCACTTTAACCCAGGAGGCAGAGGTTGTATTGAGCCAAGATCAGGCCACTGCACTCCAGCCGGGGTGATAGAGTAAGAGTCTATGTCTCAAAAAATAAAAAAACATAGCAGTTTACCCCAAACCATTGAATTGTACAATTTAAGTGGATGAAATTTATGGTATATAAACTGTTTTAAAAAAATAAATTATGCTTAATTGAATCCAAATCATGCATGTCTACCTTGCTTAAGAACATTATTGAGTTTTAATAATTTTTATATGTGGAAAAAGACAAAGATCAAAATTGGTAAAACTGGTGGCGGAATGCTCCTAGATGACATACTACCAATCATGTCCCCTTAAGAAGTAGTGGCTGTATAGTAAAATCACATCTTACATGAGTGGTAGGTGGAAACTAAATATGGCAGAAAATATTATAGAAAAATGTAGTACAGAAAAAAAGGGTAATTCCTTAAATCATGAAGGTTCTTCAGTAGTGGAAGACAGAGTCAGGTCTGATTTGGGAAAGGGGGAGTGGAGAAAGGAACACTGCAAGACAAAAAATTCCATTTTAAAATTTGCTCTCAGTTGTGTTCACTGAACACTAATGAAAACTCACTAATGGATATAGGTAAGATGACTTGTGTAATTCTTGTTTGCTTTTTGAATTATGAAGTATTTCAAACACTGTAGTTATTTTTGAACATAACAGCTTGGATGAAAGTCAGATCTGAGTCTCCTTCAGTGAAATGCTTTGTTTGATTTGTTTTGAACCTAGGCATAACATCTCCAACCACATTATACGATAGATACAGCTCCCCACCAGCCAGCACTACCAGAAGGCGGCTATTTGTTGAGAATGATAGCCCCTCTGATGGAGGGACACCTGGGCGCATGCCCCCACAGCCTCTAGTCAATGCCGTCCCTGTGCAGAATGTATCTGGGGAGCCTGTTTCTGTCACACCGGTTCCTGGACAGACTTTGGTCACCATGGCAACCGCCACTGTCACAGCCAACAATGGGCAAACAGTAACCATTCCTGTGCAAGGTAAGGAAGGCAGAGTTGGATATTGAGTTCCTTCTCTGTGGCGTGTATTGAAAAGTTACCCGAGGTTTGGCTAGAGTGACGTAGGGGACAGAGGAGTGATGGGGAGAGAGGGTTTGGGAGAGGAGAAATTGTAAACCTCTGCCTGGAGAACCTCTTATTATCAACATTTTCTTCATGCCTTTTTTCTCTGTCACAAACTAGGTATTGCCAATGAAAATGGAGGGATAACATTCTTCCCTGTCCAAGTCAATGTTGGGGGGCAGGCACAAGCTGTGACAGGCTCCATCCAGCCCCTCAGTGCTCAGGCCCTGGCTGGAAGTCTGAGCTCTCAACAGATGACAGGAACAACTTTGCAAGTCCCTGGTCAAGTGGCCATTCAACAGATTTCCCCAGGTGGCCAACAGCAGAAGCAAGGCCAGTCTGTAACCAGCAGTAGTAATAGACCCAGGAAAACCAGCTCTTTATCACTTTTCTTTAGAAAGGTAATTTTTCACGTACTCTTACCAGAGCATGAGCTTGGGAAATACAAGTGTTAAACACAGTTTGAAATGTTTTTGTTTATCTCCTAGGTATACCATTTAGCAGCTGTCCGCCTTCGGGATCTCTGTGCCAAACTAGATATTTCAGATGAACTGAGGAAAAAAATCTGGACCTGCTTTGAATTCTCCATAATTCAGTGTCCTGAACTTATGATGGACAGACATCTGGACCAATTATTAATGTGTGCCATTTATGTGATGGCAAAGGTGAGTACCATTTTGGAACTGTAAAGGCAAATATAGGTCTTCATTACTGAGAACATTTTTTAACCGCTTTCTTGAAGTACTATTTACATGCTCTATAATTCATCTATTTAAAATGCACAACTAAAAGGGTCTTAGTATATTCACAGATATGTGCAATACTCACCACAATTTTAAAACAGAATATTCCATTATATAGTTATATGAGAGTATTTTTATCCATTTATTAGGTAATACATATTTTAGTTGTTTCTACTTTTGGCTATATGCATAATACTGCTATTAGCATTTGTGTTTGGGTTTTTGTATAGACATATATTTTCATTTCTCTACGGTATATACCTAGTAATGGATTGCTGGGTCATACATTAACTATGTTTTAACCAGTTAGGGAATTGCCAGACTGTTTTCCAAAGTACTGTACCATTTTACACTTACACAGGCAGTATAATAAAGATTTTAGTTTCTCCACTTTCTCATTAACACTTATTATCTTACTTTGTTTAAATAACTTATTGAGGAGAAATTCACATAACAAAATTAACTGGGGTTTTTTTGTTTTTTTTTGTTTGTTTGCTTTTTGAGATACTGTTTCACTCTTGTCACCCAGGCTGGAGTGCAGTGGTGCATCTCAGCTCTCTGCAACCTCTGTCTCCCAGGTTCAAGCGATTCTCCTGTCGTAGCCTCCTGAGTAGCTGGGATTACAGCCATGTGCCAGCACGCCTGGCTAATTTTTGCATTTTTAGTAGAGATGGGATTTCACCATGTTGGCCAGGCAGGTCTCAAACTCCTGACCTCAGGTGATCCACCCACCTCGGCCTCCCAAAGTGCTGGGATTACAGGCATGAGCCACCGGGCCCAGCCAAATTAACTATTTTAAATTGAACAATTCAGGAGCATTTAGCACATTTACAGTACTAAGTGTAATCAATGGTTGTATACTCACCACTTCTATCTAGTTCCAGAACATTTCTGTACCTGCAAAGTAAAACTCCTTTCCTGTTAAGTAGTTTCTCCCCATTCTACCTCCCACAGCACCTGGCAATCAGCAATTGGCATTCTGGCTGTATGGATTTATCTGTTCTTAATCGTTTATAGAAATGGTACAATAAGTGACCTCTTGTGTATGGCTTCTTTTACTTAGGATAATATTTTCAAGGTTTATCTATGTTGCAGCATGTATCAGTACTTCATTCCTTTTTATGACTGAATGATATTCCATTGTATGGATAGGCACAATTTTTTTCTCCACTCATACAGTGATGGATATTTGGGCTGTTTCCACCTGTTGGCTATAGTGAATAGCGCTGTTGTGAATAGGTATATCATGTACCTGTTTGAGTGCCTGTTTTCAGCCCTTTTGAGTTTATTACTAGCAGTGGAACTGCAGGGTCATATGGTGATACTATGTTTAACTTTTTTGAGGAATCCACCATACTGTTTTCCACAGAAGCAGCACCATTTGACATTGCTACCAGTAATGCACAAGCGTTCCAGTTTCTCCGTATCCTTGCCAACTTATTTTTATTATAGCCATCTTAGCAGGTATTGGGTGGTATATCATTGTGGTTTTGATTTTCATTTGCCTGATGACTTAAGGATGTCAAGCATCTTTTCATTTGCTTACTGGCCATTTGTATATCTTATGTGGAGAAATATCTTTAAATCCTTTGCCCATTTTTAAATTGTGTTACTATTGAGTTGTTGGAGTTCTTTGTTTTGGATACAACTACCTTCTCAGACATATGATTTGCAAATATTTTCTCCCATTTGGTGTATCTTTTCACTTACTCGGTAGTGTCATTTGAAGCATAAAAGTTTTTAATTTTGATGAAGTCCAGTTACCTGTTTTTTGGTTTGTTACTTGCACTTTGGGTGTCCTAAGAATCCATTGCCAAATCCAAGGTCACTAAGATTTATCCCTGTGTTTTCTTTTGATTTTTATGGTTTTATCTCATAGTTAGGTATTTGATCAAATTTGAGTAATCTGTGTATGGTATGAGGTAGTAGTCCATTTCCATTCTGATTATGTGGCTGTGCAGTTGTCTCAGCACCATTGAAAAGAAGATTTTTTTCCTCACTGAATGGCCTTGGTGGCCTCCTTGAAAATTAGTTGACCGTTGACAACATGTGGGTTTATTTCTGGACTCTAAATTCTATTCCATTGGACTATATGTCTATCCTTATGCAATACCATATTCTCTAGATTAGAGAGTTGCTTTCTTATAAAGTTTTGAAATTGGGAAATATGAGTGCTCCTACTTTTTTTCTTTTCAAGATTATTTCAAGAGTCCCTTGAATGAATTTTAGAATCAGATTATCAGTTTCACAAAGGAATAAGCTAGGATTCTGATAGAGTTGCACTGAATCTGTAGATCAATTTGGGGAGTATTGCCATCTTAACAATTTTATGTCTTCTGATCCATGAACATAGAATGTTTTTCCATTTATTTAGATCTTCAGTTTTTTTCAACAATGTTTTGTACTTTTCAGAGTATGTTTGCAATTCTTTTGTTAAATTTATTCCTAGTCTTATTGATGCTATTCCAAGTGTAGTTGTTTCATTGTTAACGTGTTCATTGCAAGTGCATAGAAAAACATTTTTGTATATTGATCTAGAATCCAGCAGCCTTGCTGAACTTATTAGTTCTAATAGTTTTCTAGTAGATACCTTAGGATTACTATGTAGGAAATCATGGAATTTGCTTATAATTTTACTTCTTATCCAAACTGGATGCCTTTTATTTCTTTTTCTTTCCTAATTATCTTGCTACAACCTCCAGTACAGTTGAACAGAAGTGTCGAAAGCAGAAATCCTTGTCTTGATCTTAGGTGGAAAGCATCTAGCTTTTCACTATTAAATTATGATTTTTTCCATAGTTGCCCTTTATCAAGTTGAGGAAGTTCCCTTCTTTTCCCAGTTCATGGAGTGTTTTTTATCATGAAAGGGCATTAGATTTTGTCAAATGCTTTTTTTGTGTCCATTGAGATGATCGTGTGTTTATTGTTTTTTTTATTCTATCAATATAGTATATTACACTGATTAATCTTCCTATGTTAAACCAGCCTTGCATTTTTGTTGTAAATCCCTCTCAGTCATGGTGTATAATTCTTATTTTTTTCTTTTTTTGAGACAGTGTCTCACTCTGTTACCCAGGCTAGAATGCAGTGGTGAGATCATAGCTCACTACAAACAGCCCTCCCATCTTTGTCTCCTGAGTAGCTGTGACTACAGGCACATACTACCATGCCTGGCTAATTTTTAAAATTTTTTGTAGACAGTGTCTACCATGTTGCCCAGGCTGGTCTCGAACTCCTAAGCTCAAGCCATCTTCATGCCTCAGCCTCCCAATGTGTTGGGATTATAGGCATGAGCTACTACACCCGGCTGCTATAATTCTTTTCTTTTTTGTTTTTGAGATGGAGTTTCGCTCTTGTTGCCCAGGCTGGAGTGCAGTGGCACGATCTTGGCTCACCGCAACCTCTGCCTCCCAGGTTCAAGCAATTCTCCTGCCTCAGCCTCCCAAGTAGCTGGGATTATAGGCATGTGCCACCACCCTGGGCTAATTTTGTATTTTCAGTAGAGACGGGGTTTCTCCATGTTGGTCAAGCTGGTCTCGAACTCTCAACCTCAGGTGATCCACCTGCCTCGGCCTCCCAAAGTGCTGGGATTACAGGCATGAGCCACGGTGCCCAGCCTATAATTCTTTTTATATGTTGCTAGGTTTGGTTTGCTAACAGTTTGTTAAGGAATTTTTTTTTCAATTAAAAAACTTACTTATTTTTTCAAGTTTCCACATGCAGCAGTGATTCCTAAGGAATTTTACCCTTATTCATAAGAGGCATTGGTCTGTAGTTTTCTTGTTACGGCTTTGTCTGGTTTTATTATCAGGGTTATTACTGGTCTCATAGAATTGAGTAGGAAGTGTTCTCTCCTCTTCTATATTTAGGTATTCTTTTTTTCCTTTTCCTTTTTTTTTTTTTTTTTTTTTTTTTAATTTACAGCTGTCTGAAAGACCCATGGATATGAGCTTCTTGGTATTAACGTTTTAAAGTTTGGTAGAATTCAGCAGCGAAGCTGTTGAGACCTGAGATCTTCCTTGTGGGAAGTTTACTGATGAATAATTCCGTTTCGTATTTGTTACAGGTCTATTCAGATCATCTGTTTCTTCTAGAATCAGTTTTGATAATGTATGTCTTTCTAAGAATTTGTCTGTTTCCTCTGGGCTAAACTGTTGGCAAATAATTATATTTCCTTCTGTTCTTTTTTATTCTTTAAGGTCAGTAGTAATGTCCTTTTCCTTTTCTGATTGTACTTTTTGTTTGTTTTGTTTTTTGAGACAGAGTCTCACTCTGTTGTCCAGGCTGGAATACAGGGGCATGATCTTGGCTTACTGAAACCTTGGCCTCCTGGGTTCCAGCAATTCTTGTGCCTCAGTCTCCTGAGTAGCTGGGACTACAGGCCTGTGCCACCTCGCCCAGCTAATTTTTGTATTTTTAGTAGAGATGGAATTTCCCCATGTTGCCCAGGCTGGTCTTGAACTCCCGGCCTCAAGCAATCCATCCACCTTGGCCTGCCAAGTGCTGGATTACAGGCGTGAGCCACCGTGCCCTGCTCTTTGTAGTAGTTTGAGTCTCCTCCCTTTTGTTCTTGGTCTAGCTAAAGGTTTGTCAATTTTCTTGATCTTTTTCTTTTAAAAACCAGGTTTTTGGTTTCATTTATCTTATCTATTTTTGTGTTCTTTATTCATTAGTATATAATCTGTTTCCTTCTTTCTGCTTACTTGAGGCTTACTTTTTGCTCGTTTCTATTGTTTTAAGATGGATGTTTAGGTAATTCATTTACTGTTTCTCTTAATATCTTTTTCCCCCAAATCCTTTATGTAGATCTGAGTATCTTTTAAAAGATACCTTTCCAATATCTCAATCTCTTTTATTATTATTATTATTTTTTGAGACAGCATCTTGCTCTGTCGCCTAGGCTGGAGTGTAGTGCTCACGGCAGCCTTCCTCCAGGGCTTAAGTGATCCTCTTCCCTAAGCTTCTTGAGCTGGGACCACAGCCGTGCACCACCATGCTCTGCTAATTTTTTGCAGAGATGAGATTTTGCTATGTTACCCAGGCTGGTCTCAAACTCCTGAGCTCAAGCAGTCCTCCCTCCTCGGCCTCCCGAAGTGCTGGGATTACATGCGTGAGCCATTGCCCTTCTTCATTTTTAATGTAAGCATTAACAACTATAAATTTTCCTCCATGCACTGCTTTAGCTGCATGAGTGTTGGTACAGTGTGTCTTCATTTCAAAAGTATTTTCTGATTTCTGTTTTTGACATTTCTGTTTGACTCACTGGTTATGTAGCAGTATGTTGTTAACTTCGTATTTGTAAGTTTCCCAAATTTGTTATTGATTTCTACTTTCATTGTGGTTGAAAACACACTTTGTTTTATTTCAGTTCTTTTAAATATATTAAGAATTGTTTTATAGCCTAGCATATATGGTCTATCCTAGAGAATTTCAAAGTACATTTGAGAACACTGTGTATTCTGTGGAGGTTGGAGAGAGTGTTCCGTAGATGTCTGTTAGGTCTAATTGTTTTATATTGTTAGTAAAGTGTTCTGTTTCCTTGTTGATCTGCCTAGACCTTCTCTCCATTATTGAAAGTGAGGTACTGAAATCTGTAAATATTATTGCTGAACTGTCTACTTTTCCCTTCACTTCTGTCACTTCTCACTTCAAGTATTTTGTGCTGTGTTATGAAGTGTGTGTATAACTGTTATAGATTCCTGATGGCTTGACCCTTTTATCATTATGGAATGTCCCTTTTTAATAACTTTTTGTCCTAAAGTCTGATTTATAGTGTGATACATATATATATATACACATACACACACACACACACACAGTCATCCAACTTTCTTACAGTTTCTGTCTGTATATCTCTTTCTATCCTTTCATTTTTGAATGTATTTGTATTTTTTTAATCTAAAATGTCTCCTGTAGATAAAAATAATTTGGATTTCTTTTGCCTTTTGACTATGTATATAATTGGATTTATATCTGCCATTTTACTTTTCGTTTTCATGTCTTTCCCTTTGCCTTTTCAGCTTTGCTTTTGCATTAGGGTCAATATTTTGTAAAGTAGCATTTTCATGTCAAGTTTCTTTCACTGTGTGTGTGTGTGTGTGTAGTGGTAGCCCTAGGGCTTGCCATATATATCTTAATTTATCAAAAATCAGCTTCAGATTATACTCATTTAATTCCAGTGAGATATAGAAGTGTTCACTGTTTTGTTACACATATTACATCCATAAATGTACAACTCCACCAGTACATTGTTATAATTATTGATATAATTTTATGACTTCTAAAGTAGCAGAAAGGCAAGGAGTATAAGCGTGTATTTAAAACTTTTGCTATAGTAACCTTATTAATGATTTCTGGTTTTCTTTCTGGTTTTCTTTCTTTCTTAAGACAGAGTCTCGCTTTGTTGCCCAGGCTAGAGTGAAGTGGTGCAAACTCAACTCGCTGCAACCCCTGCCTCCCAGGCTTAAATGAGCCTTCCCGCCTCAGCCTCCCATGTAGCTGGGCCTACAGGGTGCAGGCATGTGCACCATGCCCGGCTGATTTTTGTATTTTTTTGTAGAGACGGGGTTTCGCCATGTTGCCCAGGCTGGTGTCGAACTCCTGGCCTCAAGCAATTCACTTGCCTCAGCCTCCCAAAATGTTGGGATTACAGGTGTAGCCACTACGCCCAGCCTACTTCTATTTCTGTTATTCATTCCTGTGTATGTGAGTTGCCATCTGGAGTAATTTCCTTTGCCCAATATGGCTTTGCTCCTGCCTACGTCCTTTGTACTGTTTTTGGCAAATATATTACATTTTTGTATGTTACAGGTACATTATATATATATTATTTTATACAATTGATTTTTTAATCAGTTAAGAAAGGAGAAGAAATTGCATTTATACTCTATTTATGATTACATAATTATCTTTACCAGTGCTCTTGGCTTTCTTCATGTATAGTATTGTCCAGGGGCATTTGCTTTTTTGGCTTGAAGAATTTTGTATAGTATTTCTTGTAAGGGGTTTTGCTAGCACCAAATTCTGTTTTTGTTTATCTGAGAGTACATTTTTTCACCTTCATTTCTGAAAGATAACTTGCAAAAATTTTGAATATTGATATTTCACAGATAAAAATCTTGAGTAACTTTTTAATAATGGATTCTTAGCTTAATATTTTTTCTTTCATCACTTTGAATGTTATCCCACTGCCTCTTGGCCTCTGTAGTTTCTGATTAGAAGTCAAATTTTATTTTATTGGGGTTTCCCTGTAACTGAAAAGTTGTTTTTCTCTTGATGCTTTCAATATTTTCTCTTTCTTCGGCTTTGAGCATTTTTTACTGTGATATATCTGGTTATAGATGAGTTTATCCTACTTGCAAGTCACTGAATGTCCTGGAGATGTAATTTAATAAATTTGGGAAGTTTTCAGTATTTCTTTGAACATTTTTTTCTGCTTCTTTCTCTCCTCTCCTGATTCTCCCATTACACTTATGTTGATTTCCTTAATGCTGTGCCACATTTCTCTGAGGCTGTTTATTTTTCTTCATTCTTTCTCTGTTCTCAGATCACATCATCTCTTCATGTTTGCTAATCTTTTTGGTTTTTTTGCTACTTCAAATCTATTTTCCCTAGCTTCTAGTGAATTTTTCATTTCAGTTACTGTAATTTTCTACTCCAAGTCTTTTTTTTTGAGATGAGTCTTGCTCTGTTGCCCAGACTGTACAGTGGCTCAATCTCAGCTCACTGCAACCTCCGTCTCTCGGGTTCAAGTGATTCTCCTGTCTCAGCCTCCCTAGTAGCTGGGATTACAGGCACATGCCACCATGCCTGGCTAATTTTTGAATTTTTAGTAGATACTGGGTTTCACCATGATGGCCAGGCTGAACTCCTGACTTCAAGTGAGCCACCCTCCTCGGCCTCCCAAAGTGCTGGAATTACAGGTGTGAACCACCGCACTGGCCTCTAAGTCTTGATTCACATATTATTCTTAATGAATTTTAATAGATATTCTTGAATCGATGTATCTTCATTTGCTATATGCCTTTAATACCATTTCCAGAGACTTTAAATAGCTTTTATATAATTTTCACCCCTTTTACTGGGCAGCAGGTTCACACAGCTCCTCACACTATTATGGTGGAAGTTGTTGTATCTCTCAGAGCACTCTTATTGTTTGCCAGGTCACAAAAGAAGATAAGTCCTTCCAGAATATTATGCGTTGTTATAGGACTCAGCCACAGGCCCGGAGCCAGGTAACTACATTTTCTCTATGGGCTGAAAATAACGCTTAAAGTCTGTGATGAATACAAGAAATTAACCATAGTTGACTCTGTGGCCTTTTTTTCCAAGATAAACACCTGGGACTCTACTTAAGGGAAATTTCTGCTTTAATCTTCTTTATTCTTGATGTCACATGTTGATTAAGTTCTCTTTTCCTCAGAAGGCAACAATGTTAAATATTTGATTGCCTTCTCAATTCAGAAAAATCACAAGATAGATAGGAATTAAGAAGTTACTTGGTTTCTATGTCACCATTCTGGTTTAGTAAACATACTGTACGTTTAACCAAGAGAATGTCACATGGAAATTTAAAACCCACTTTGCCTTTATTACGATTCGTCTCTGAGAGGCAAATTGGCAGATCTGTGTATCTGACTTAGAATGACTTGACTTTATGGTTGGGTGCTGTTACCGCAGCGTGGTACTGCAAGTAGTACTTGGCATGTGAAGCTAGATGGGCTCTGATTGAATCTTAGATCTGTTATAATTTGAGTTATGTTTCTTAGCCTCTTCTGAGGACAACTATTGCTACACAGATTATTGTGAAAAGTAACATATGTCAAGGTCCTATCACCAAGGGTGTGCTCAACAAATACTAGTTTACATCCCCTTCTCATTATTTCTCTAAAGGTGTATAGAAGTGTTTTGATAAAAGGGAAAAGAAAAAGACGAAATTCCGGCAGCAGTGATAGCAGAAGCCATCAGAATTCTCCAACAGAACTAAACAAAGATAGAAGTAAGTGGGATCTTTGTGAACTACAAGACAAAATTAGGAGCTTTTCTTACTTTTTAGGACTTGAAGTAACCATTACTAAATGAAATAACTATAGAAACTATGAAAGTGTATAAACAAAGGGTTTAATGGATCAGTAAATCAAATTCTGGGTGGCAAAACTGTCCATTCCATAGCTTTGGGGCACATATTCTATAACATTTTTCTCCAGGAGAATTAGAGCTTTCAGTGAGGAATCTGCTTGCCTGAGTTTCAGAAAGGACTGACATGTCAGTTGGAGCCATGCTATGGAAATACCATCCCCTACCTGTTGGTTTGTCCTAGGGCTTAGGTCCTAGAAAACTTGGTGTAGCTTATTAATACTACTCAGAAAGCCCTTGCTATGGTTATGGCATAGGGATATCAAGTTAAAATCCTAGCTGAGCTTTGCCTTTTGGTGTGAAGAACAGAGTGCCTATTCACTGTTATTAGCAAGTAATGCAGGTAGCTGTTCCCTTTCTCCTACTTTTTAAAAATTAAAACAATCTATACTAGCAGCTTTTGTATTGACACCCTGTGTTCTCCTGGAAGCAGCCAGTAGAGACTCCAGTCCAGTCATGAGGTCAAGCAGCACCTTGCCAGTTCCACAGCCCAGCAGTGCTCCTCCTACACCTACTCGCCTCACAGGTGCCAACAGTGACATGGAAGAAGAAGAGAGGGGAGACCTCATTCAGTTCTACAACAACATCTACATCAAACAGATTAAGACATTTGCCATGAAGTACTCCCAGGCAAATGTAGTAAGTATTACAGGGATCATTTCATGCTTTTTTCATGAGTATTGAGGAATTATTTATGATTTATATATGGACCATTCACCTGGTCCATATATAAACTAGTTTTGGCCAAGCGTGGTGGCTAACACCTGTAATCCCAGCACTTTGGGAGGCTGAAGCGGGCAGATCAGTTGAGGTCAGAAGTTCGAGACCAGCCTGGCCAACGTGGTAAATAAAACCCAGTCTCTACTAAAAATACAAAAATGAGCCAGGCGTGGTAGAACACATGTGTAATCCCAGCTACTCTGGGGGCTAAGGCAGGAGAATTGTTTGAACATGGGAGGTAGAGGTTGCAGTGAGCTGAGATTGCGCCACTGCACTCCAGCCTGGGCGACAGAACGAGACTCTGTCTCATAAATAAGCTAGTTTTACAAATAATTCTATTAAGTAAAACTGAGGAGGTCTGTAATTTACCTAACCAACATAAGTTCTGTTGTTAAGCATTAAACAAGAATAAGATTGTATTTGGAGTCCCTACAAAGTATAGTAGTACAAGAGACAGGCTACATGGGTTCAAATTGTCTAGTACTTAACAGTAGTGGTAACCTTGCAAATCATTAAATTTTCTCTGTACCTTGTTTCCTCATATATATAAAACATGGGAATATAACTAGTTCTTAGCATATGGAGTTGTAAGGATGAAATGACATAATGTATAAAAATTGCTTAAAATAATAACTGGCACAAACTAAGCACTTAAGGTTTGCTATTAGAATGTTTTTCTTTAGGTTAAATTAGTGCTAATATATCACTCTTATCATTCTCAGTAAAAATACCTCATTATAAATTTCTTTTCTTAGAGTTACTGATTTTTTTTTTTTTTTTAACAGATGGATGCTCCTCCACTCTCTCCCTATCCATTTGTAAGAACAGGCTCCCCTCGCCGAATACAGTTGTCTCAAAATCATCCTGTCTACATTTCCCCACATAAAAATGAAACAATGCTTTCTCCTCGAGAAAAGATTTTCTATTACTTCAGCAACAGTCCTTCAAAGGTGAGCCTAACATCAATCTTGGCCTTTACTAACCCCAAAATGCTTCAGATGCTAGAAAGAGGGTTTGTGCTAAGCCTAGGCACTCATTAGAGTGATGAGAGCTATCAGGGAGCAGTGATCAGTCAGTTCCCATGCAGCAAAACCCAGGATTTGTTGTTTTTTTGCTTTTCTTGAGGGTGGAATTTTAGGGTTGGAAACAGGGTAAGGGATTTGGATTTCTTTTTATCCCCTCTCCTATTTATACATTTTGAACATTTTGCTATAAACCTGAAGTTTGTGTTTATCCCATTTGTAACAATTTTCCACATGTGTTAGGGAAATAACTTTTGGATTCCTTACCAAAGGCCTGTTTCTGGGACAGGCAGTGTCCTCTGAACTCTGGCTAAGGGGAGAAGTTGACATTTTGGACATTGCAGTGCAATAGTCATATTAGCACAGATGTATGTGGCAACAGCCGCCTCATTCTAACAAGGGGAAGGAAGCTTGAGTCAGGCCTTAATGTTGAAAAGTCAGGGAGCTGCTGAGGTATGGAAGGGCATTCAGTAGGAAGCAGGTAAGGGGAAGAAAACAGTATCATTGAGGCAGTGATCCAAAGCTTGAATACAGGTATCATGCTATGTTAGCGAGTGGAACTGGATTGTGAAGGCCCTTACATGATGAGATTTGTATTGATAAAGGTTGCATAGAGGCTGGGTGTGGTGGCTCACACCTGTAATCCCAGCACTTTGGGAGGCCACTGTGGGCAGATCACCTGAGGTCAGGAGTTCAAGACAAGCCTAGTTAACATGGTGAAACCTCATCTCTATTAAAAATACAAAAATAAGCTGGGCATCGTGGCATGCGCCTGTAATCCCAGCTACTCGGGAGGCTGAGGCAGGAAAATTGCTTGAACCCGGGAGGTAGAAGTTGCAGTGAGCCAAGATCACACCATTGTACTCCAGCCTGAGTGACAAGAGTGAAACTCTGTCTCAAAACAAAAAGATTGCTTAGAAATACACACACATATATAGGGCCTGAAATCTTCAAAAAAAAAAAAGGTATCATGAGAAAATGGTAGAGGATGGGGAAGGTATCATAGAGGAGACTAGGGAGACATGACACCCAAATGCAATGCATGATTTTTGATCCTGCATAGGAAAACACTGCTATAAAGGACATTTTGAGGAAATTTTGAATGTGGCCCTCAGTGTATTTTTTTTTTTTTAAGTTTCTTTGGTGTTGATGATGCCTAGTAGATTATGTAGGAGACGGTGCTGAAAGTATTCAGAGGTAAAGTGACTCAGTGTCTGCAGCTTACTTGCAAACGGGTTGGTTGCAATATATTTAGGTAGGGAGAGAGTGACAGCAACTCTCAGACATTAATGATTGATAAGGGGGTGCTCAATGTACTATTTTTCCAACTCTTTGTAGGCTTGAAATCTTTTAAAAAGTTGAGGAAAACAGTCCGGGTACAGGGTCTCACACCTGTAATCCCAACAGTTTGGCTGGCTGGGGTGGGAAGATTGCTCGAGGCCAGGAGTTGGAGACCAGCTCAGGCAACATAGCAAGACCTCATCCCTACAACAAATAAAAATTAGCTGAGCATGGTGCCATGCACCTGTAGTCTTAGGTACCCAGAAAGCTGAGCCCAAGAGTTCAAGGCTGTAGTGAGCTATGCTCAAGCCACCACACTCCAGCCTGGGCGATAAAGTGAGAAACCCTGTCTCTTTGGGGGGGAAAAAAAAAAAGGTTGAGGAAAACAAGTAAACAAGAACAGCAAAAATCTGTTAGAAAATATAATAATGGGCCGGGCATGGTGGCTCATGCCTGTGATCCCAGCACTTTGGGAGGCCACGGTGGGCTGATCACCTGAGGTCAGGAGTTCAAGACGAGCCTAGTCAACATGGTGAAACCCCATCTCTACTAAAAATACAAAAATAAGCCGGGCATGGTGGCGGACACCTGTAATCCCAGCTACTCAGGAGGCTGAGGTGGGAGAATTGCTTGAATCCCGGAGGCAGTTTGCAGTCAGCTGAGATCATGCCATTGCACTCCAGCCTGGGGGACAAGAGCAAGACTCCATCTCCAAAGAAAAATAGAAAATGTAATAATGGAGAAACCTTTCCTATCATAGTAAAAACAAAAAAAGGGTGTAAAGGTGTCACATGCTTTGGAATAAATTTATAACTTTTGAAAACTGGAATAAATGAAGAGATACCAGTGTTTCTGAATAAGAAGACCAAATATTTAAAAGATATACTTTCTCCGTTACATAGGCTTAGTCTAATTCCAATGATATTCCTAGTAGGACTGGTTATGAAACATGGAAACATAAATTGGCAGTAACAGCCCCAAAAAGCAACTGGAGTTGGAGGAAATGATTCTCATGGCTTAAATTAGACTCTCATCCTGAAACCTATAAATTTTTTTTTTTTTTTTTTTTTTTTTTGAGACAGAGTCTCACTCGTTGCCCAGGCTGGAGGGCAGTGGTGCAATCTCGGCTCACTGCAAGCTCTGCCTCCCAGGTTCACGCCATTCTCCTGCCTCAGCCTCCCTTCCTGAGTAGCTGGGACTACAGGCGCCTGCCACCGTGCCCGGCTAATTTTTTGTATTTTTATAGAGACGGGGTTTCACCTTGTTAACCAGGATGGTCTCAATCTCCTGACCTTGTGATCCGCCCGCCTTGGCTTCCCAAAGTGCTAGGATTACAGGTGTGAGCCACCGCGCCCAGCCTGTAACCTATAAATTCTAAATGGATTACAGAGTTAAATGGAAAAAAAGAACAAAATAATATCAGGTAATAGACAAAGCAGATGAATTGGAATCATAATACTCAAAAGGCGTCTTAAAAAGGAGGAAAAAAGGAACATACAGGAAAATAGCATTTAAATGTAAATGGTCTAATAAGTGTACCAATTAAAAGTTAGAATTTATCTGATTGGACAAAAAAGCAGGACCAAACTATATGTTGTTCGTAAGTTATATACTTTAAATATAAAAATGTGTATTCATGAATGGAATATTACTTGGCAATAAAAAGGATGAAGTACTGATACACGCTACAATATGAATGGACCTTGAAAACACTGTTAAGTGAAAGAAGTCAGTCACAAAAGAATACATATTTTATGATTCCATTTATATGAGTTGTCCAGAATGGGCAAATATCTAGAAGCAGAAAGAAGATTCGTGGTTGCCAAGGGTTGTGGGGAATAGAGTTTCTGCTTATGGACAAGAAGTTTCTTTCTGGGGTGATGAAAGAATTCAAAAATAGAATGTGGTGATGGCTACTCTGGGAACATACTAAAAGCCAAGGAGCTGTACACTTCAAATGGTTGTATAATACAGTGTAAGAATTATATCTCAATAAAGCTGGAAGGGTGGAAAAGGTTATACCATGCTACCACTCATCAAAAGTTGGAGTGGCTGTATTAGTATCAGAGAAAGTAGATTTCAGAGCAAAAAATATTATCAGTGACAAAGTGGGTCGTTTCCTATTATAAAGAGGACATATAACCCTAAATAGAAAAAAAAAAAAAAAAGATAGTCAAGAGATTTCAACATAATTGGTATAACAAATAGAGAAAATCAGTAAGGATACAGAAGATGTAGCATTATCAATCAACTGCCATTTATAGAACACTATCAAGTGCAGAGAGAACATTTACCAACATAGACTGCATTCTGGACCATAAAACAAGTCTTGATAAATGTTAAAGGGTTGAAATACTGTGTTTTCACTGATCACAATGGCATTAAATCAGAAATCAGTAAGAGAAAAGATACCTGGAAAATCCCCCAATTCTTGGAAACTAAATTATGTATTTCTGTTGGTCAAAGAAAGCACAAGAGAAATTCGAAAATATTTTGAACTAAATGAAAATAAAAACCCAAAATATTAAAATTTGTGGGATGTAGCTAAAACAGTGCTGAGAGAGAAATACATAGCACTGAACACCTATGTTAGAAAAGAAAAAAGGTCTCAAATTAGTGACCTAAGATTTCAGCTTAAGAAAGCAGAAAAAGTGTAGGACTCACTGAAATGGAAAACTGGGAAGTAGAGAAAAACCAAGGCAAACAAAAGCTAGGTTTTTTGGGGGCCGAGTGCCATGTCTCATGCCTGTAATCTCAGCACTTCGGAGGCTGAGGCGGGTGGACTGCTTGAGCTTAGGAGTTCGAGACCAGCCTGGGTAACATAGCAAGACCTTGTCTCTACTTTAAAAAAAGAAAAGAAAAGAAAAAAAAAAAAAACTGGGTGTGGTGCTGCACACCTGTGGTTCCAGCTACTCCGGAGGATAAGGTGGGGAAGGATGGCTTGAGCCCACGTGTTGAGGCTACAGTGAGCCATGCTCATGTTACTGCACTCCAGCCTGAGGGACAGAATGAGACCGCCCGCCCCCCCAAAAATTGATACCTCTATGTACAGAATAAACAGGAAAAAGAAATGACACATTACTAACATACATTAAAAGTATAATGAAAGATAAAGAACTTAATGCCAGCCAGATGTGATGGCTCATGCCTGTAATCTCAGCACTTTGGGAGACCAAGGCAGGAGGATCCTTGAGCCCAGTAGTTCAAGACCAGCCTGGGCAACATAGCAAGAACTTGTCTCCGGGAAAACAAAAACAAAAACAAAAAACACCCCGCCAGGTGTGGTGGGGTTGGTGAGGTGTGCCTACAGTCCCAGCTACTCAGGAGGCTGAGGTGGCAGGGTCGTTAGAGCCTGGACAGTCAAGGCTGTAGTGAGCTGTGATAGCCCCCCTGCACTCCATCCTGGGCAACAGAGTGAGACCCTGTTTCAAAAAAAAATTTTAAAGAACAACTTAATGCCAATAAATGTGACAATGCACATGAAATAGACAAATTCTTGAAAGACATAAACTAATAAAACTCAAGTAGTAGTAGTCTCAATAGCCCCTGTATCTACTAAAGAAATTAATTTGTGGTTTAAAAACCTCCTGTCAGAAAACTGTAGGCCCAGATGGCTTCAATGGTAAATGCTACCAAACATTTAAGGAAGAAATATGCCAATTCTATAGAAACTCTTACAAAAAGTGAAGGTGATAAATCATCTTAGTGTTTGAAGGAAGGCATCTGACAAAATCCAACATTCATTAATGTAAAATCTCTCAAGGAACTTCCTCAGCTTGGTAAACATTTACCAAAAGCACCTACAAATATCATACTTAATGGTAAAAGACTGAATGCCTTGCCCCTATGATCAGGAACAAGGCAACAATGTCCACTCTCACTACCCCTATTCAACATTGTAACTGGGGGTCCTAGCATGTGCAATAAGACAAGAAAAAGAAGCCATACAGCTTGGATTGCCTACATAGAAAAATCATAAAGAATCCACAAAAAGCTACTGGAACTAATAAGGGAGGTTATGTGATCAATATACAAAAATCAAATGTATTTCTGTATGCTAGCAGTGAACAATCAGAAGTAAAATAAAAAATTGAATACTGTTAACATTTAAAAATTACTTAGGGGTATGATAAAAACTATGCAAGACATGTATCCTGAAAATTATCAAAGCTTGGTGAGAGAAATTAAAGCCTGAGAAAATAGAGAAATGTGTTCATGACATTGAATGAAAATGATACCTTATTTTCCAATTCATGGAAAATAAAACAGCAGTTTTCTCCCAATTTCAAACCAATTTCAGTCAAAATCCAGATTTATATAAAAAACTGATTCTAAAATTTGTAATTTACAAGGCAAAGGAACTCAAATAGCTAAAATAACTCAAAGTTGGAGGCTTCACACTAATTACGAAGCTACACAAAATATCTGTATTATAATACCACAGTAATCAAGACAGTAGTGTTGGTGGAAGTATAGACACAGAGATCAATAGAACAGAACAGAGTCCAGAAACAGACAACACGTATATGGTAAACTGATTTTCAACAAAGGTGCAAAGGCAATTTGATAGAGAAAGGATAGCCTTTTCAACAGATGGTGCTGGAACAATTGGATATGCATTTAACAAAATAATAGTAAATTTGTTCCCATGCCCCGCACCATATACAATAACTAAAAATGAACCACAGACATAAATGTAAAATCTCAAACTACAAAACCTCTAGAAGAAAACAGAAAATCTTGGTGAACATGTTTTATGGGAAAATTTTATATACAACATCAAAAGCGCAATCCACAAAATACTGTTAAAATGGATTTTATCAAAATGAGTAATTTCTGCTGTTTGAGACACTGTTAAGAGAATTAAAAAACCAGCCATGGACTATTAGAAAATCTGTACACATTCCATATCTGATGAAGCATTTGTTTATCTGCAATTTCTAAAGAATTCTCAAAATTCAGTAGGAAAACCACCAAATGTAAAAGTGGGCAAAAGATTTGAACACGCTTTACCCATTACATGCCTGTTAGAATGGCTAAAATCTAAAAAGTGACAAATCCTAAGTTCTGGCAACAATGTGGAACAATTTTACATATTGCTGGTGTGAACGCAAAATGGCATCACCACTGTGGAAAGTTGTTTCTTAAACATGCCATTATCGTACAACCAGCAATCTCATTCCTTGGTATTTACATAAATGAAATGGAAGCTTATGTTTACACAAAATCATGTACATGACTGTTTATAATGACGTTCTTCCTAATTGCCAAAAAGGGGGAAACAACCCAAACGTCCTTCAGCTGGTGAATGCATATAAATAAGCCTGTGGTGCATCCAGACAATCGACTGCTACTTTGCAATAAAAAGGAACTGATACATTCAACGTAGTAAATCTCAAATGCATCAATGCTTAAGTGAAAGACACTGGATTCAGTAGGCTACTTATGATTCCATTTCTGTGACATTCGGGAAAAGGCAAAACCATTGGACAAGAACATCAGTGGTGGTTTGGGATAGGCGGACAAGGGAGTATGGGGGAATTTTTCAGAGGAAAAGAACAGTTTTATACGACTATAGGTATTTCTAGCACAGAATCGGGAGTCTGTGCAGTAAAATGAGTGATTATTAGACTGTTGGTTGGAGAAAGATTTGTCATCTTGACTTAACAGGTGATAGCTGAAACTTAGGGGGAGAATTATTACAAAGCAAGAAGTAGCTTATGTCTAGAACCAACCTATAATGTAGTAACATTTATACTACTATGAGAAAATAATTATCAACTACTATACAAGATCAGTTAAGATGAAGACTGATCATTAGTGATACTTGACAGAGCAGTGTCAGTGCATTGGTGTGACTTGTTGAAAAATAAATTATGGTAGCATTGCTTATACACAATTAACAATGTATACAGTAAACAGTGTAAGAAATATTCAAGCAAATGGCAGACTGCAGAGATAGCAAATGCAGACCAGACTGTTAGGAAGGCAGAAAAGGGGCTAGAAGAGAAAGAGTTGAAGGAAAGCTTTCTTCAGATACTTAAGATTTTGTGGCCAGGTGCAGTGGCTCATGCCTGTTACCCCAGCACATTAGGAGGCCAGAGCAAGAGGACTGCTTGAGCCCAAGAATTCAAGACCAGCTTGGGCAACATAGTGCAACCCCATTTCTATTGTTAATTAAAAAAAAAAAAAAAAATGAAAAACACTTGTGAAGGTACATCTGTTGATAATAAAGAACACTGACTTTAAAACCCCCAAAACGTTTATGACTTTAAAGAATAAAAATAACAAGTGTCATGATAAAATATGTCTGGGATTTGTTTTAAAATAATCTGAGGAATGGAAGTGAATGGAAGTATAAATCAAACATGCTGAAGTAGAGGAATAGGTATGTGAGGATGCATTACGCTGCTTCTCTACTTTTGTATGTTTACAATTTCCTGTAATATATGTCTGTGAATTTGCTTAGTATGGTTTCTGTAAGCAAACATGGATGAAGCAGCACATGAAAAAGAATTTTAACCAACAAACTACCCGAAAATAATGTGACAGATGACTTTTAGAGGCTTTGGAGAAACTGAATGGTAAAGGCACTGTACAGCCAGTCTTTCTGGAATTCTGGCAGTCTTTCTCAACTGCAGCTCCTCATCTGAGCCACTGTCCAGAAAATAATTGAGTAACTTTCCTCAATTGTCCCAAGGATAATATATAGTTAACTAGTATCATTCTAGATTTTACTAATTTATTACCTACAATGAATACCTTAGGGAATTAAGGCCTACTTTTCTAGTGAAATCCCAGTTGAGAATGGCTGCTAAAAACTAACATTAGACTGAAAAAAAAGAGTATTGTATAAAATTGTACTTTAAAAAAGAGAAAAAGATGTGTCTAAGTGACTATCGGATAGCAACGTAATGCTCCATAATTGTAAAAAAATCACAAATTTGTGAACTCACAAATTATAGAAATGTATAGGTCAAAAGTACCTGTGGAAGAGCTTGTTAAAAATAGAACTACTCAGCCCCTTCTCAAATAGCCATCAGCCTCAGCCAGCTGAAAAGGAAAGTTGGCAGGTTATGTAACTTAGTATTTGTTTTCTCTGTAGATGTGTTCAAATTATTCCAGATAAATTACTTAACTCATTTAAGATTCTTTGACTTAATACTGGGCTGTGTGCATTTGCATTTTAAAATTTTTATATCTTTTTCCCACCATAGAGACTGAGAGAAATTAATAGTATGATACGCACAGGAGAAACTCCAACTAAAAAGAGAGGAATTCTTTTGGAAGATGGAAGTGAATCACCTGCAAAAAGAATTTGCCCAGAAAATCATTCTGCCTTATTACGCCGTCTCCAAGATGTAGCTAATGACCGTGGTTCCCACTGAGGTTAGTCTCTTGTATTGAAACTCTTTTCACAACATGTTTAGCCGCATCCTTTAATGCATCTAGATTATGGAGCTTTTTCTCTTAATCCAGCTGATCAGTTACAGCCTGTTAGTAACATGAGGGGATATTTTGGTGAGAAATGGGACTTAACTCCTTCCAGTATCCTTAGAACATTTTAATTCATCCCAACTGTCTTCTTTTCCCTACCATTCAGTGATTACTGTCAAGGCTGCTTAGAATCCAAACTTGGATTTTTGACTCTGACAAAGCTTTTAAAAGTACTACAAGAAAATGATGTGTACCCAAATGTGAGCATACGAGGCTTCTGTTGACATACTCCAACAGAAGAACTGTGTTTCAAGTTCATTCCTACCTGTTTTGTGGTCAGCTGTAGTCCTCATAAAAAGCAAAACAAAAATTAGGTATTTTGTCCTAAAACACCTGGTAGGAGTGTGTGATTTTTACATTCCTGAAACAGAACAAAGGAGAGCGCACCCAGGTTTGGAGGTCCTAGGTCACTAGCCCTCGTCTCCCATTCCCTTTGTGCACGTCTTCCCCTCTCCCCATTTGGTGTGGTGCAGTGTGAAAAGTCCTTGATTGTTCGGGTGTGCAATGTCTGAGTGAACCTGTATAAGTGGTGGCACTTTAGGGCTGTAAAATGCATGATTTTGTAACCCAGATTTTGCTGTATATTTGTGATAGCACTTTCTACAATGTGAACTTTATTAAGTACAAAACTTCCAGGCTAAACATCCAATATTTTCTTTAATGCTTTTGTACTTTTTTAAACTGTTAAAGCCCCTATAGTCACCTTTTGGGAATATGTTTTAATTTCTCCGGTTTTTTGTTATATAGGGATCAATCGGCTAAGAAAAGATTTTAAATCAAGTTGAATTGAGGGGATTAATATGAAAAATTATGACCTCTTCCTTTAGGAGAGTTATCTAAAAGAAATGTCTATTAAGGTGATATATTTTAAAATATTTTTGGGTGTTCCTGGCAGTTTAAAAAATTGGTTGGAGAATTTAGGTTTTTATTAGTACCATAGTACCATTTATACAAATTAGAAAATGTTATTTAACAGCTGTTGAATTATCTATACATACCTTTATTAATCACTATTGTTCCAGCAGTTTTCAAGTCAAATTAATCATCTTATTAGGGAGAAAATTCAATTGTAAATTGAATCAGTATAAACAAAGTTACTAGGTAACTTCATATTGCTCTGAGAGAAATATGGAACTTACACTGTTCAATTAGAATAGTGTTCTGCAAAAATATTTATAAAACCTCTCAAGATACTTACTGCTACTGTAATTTTATATGAAGATAAGTGTATTTTTCAATAAAGCATTTATAAATTAGCCTTTGTTTGGTTATATTGAGAAAAGGGTAGTTTCCTGCATAAATGGCAAAGAACAATCATTTATTGGTTTATTTTGTCTCTACTAAACACATTAGTCATTCATCATTTAAATACCGGACTTCATCAGAAACCGTTTTAACACTTTTTCTCCCTCCTGCCATAAAAATACAGTAAGTAATTTGCTTAAAAAAACAACACAACACTAGGAACAAGTGTTCTGGTTTCTCTCCCCCAACTAAAGACATTTCTCAGTGATTTCAGTTTGTAAATCAGTAAGACAGTGCAGGCTACAAATCAGTGCAGGCTGAAGACTGAGATTCAAATGATCTTCCACTTAAAAGTGCTGAGCTATGGAACCTGCTCTCTCTATACCTCTCCATTTCCTAACATATATACAACTGAAACCACTGATTTAAAAACTATTAAGTAGTGCTGAATTCTGTCTGCTCTATTAGTTTAAATGAATGCAACTTACCTTTAGCATTATATTCAGAAAAATACTTAAGCCTCAAGGTCCCCAATAATTTGGAGTACTGAACTAGATAACCACCCTAAGACACTTCTGACAGAAGTAATGCATTACTTAGAGACAGGTTTCCAAACCCTGCTGTTAGAACCTATGCATACATGGAAAACACTGGCAGTCAGTCATTGTTCACACAGTTTTACTCTTCAGGCAGTCCTCTGCCATTGGTCAGCTTGAACTAGGCCAGAGTCCAGCAGGAAAGTGCATGGTGCACCAGGATTCACCATCTCTTAAGTCGCCACTGTTTTCTCTTCTTTACTGAAAGGCTGTACTGAGCCAGGCTTTACCCATGACAGGCCAGCAACATGAACACTTTTATTGTGCTGTTCTTCAGGCTTCTTCTAGGCACAATCAAAACAGATATTAAAAAAACTACTGATGAGGAGACTTCAGCACTGTACAAACTTGTTTCCCAAAAAAGTTACTTGCATGTAATGAGCAGTCTCCAAATGAAGACATTTAGAAAAGAAACAACGAGTTGGCCATTTCATAAGTAGTTATCCACTTACTTTCTGAGTCAGCATCTTTTCTCTGGCTTCATCATGTACAGAAGGATTCCATGGAGAAAAGCTTAAGGAAGAGAAAAGTATTTAAAAACTATTTGTTGGCTGACTAAATTTCTATAACATTCATTTTGCAGTAATTAAGTTTCAAGCCAATTCCCCTAACTTAATAAAGAAGAGTGCTTTTTTTTGTTTGACAAGTATGTTTTAGACATTATCTAATTAATTTTCTCACATAACTATCCTTCATACATGAATGATCTCATTTAAGCCTCACACCAACCCCTGAAGTACTATTATTTAAAGATTAAGAAAGCAAAGCAAAATTAATTGCTCTGGATTACCAGAGCTAAAAAGTACAAAAGCCCAGTAGTCCATCTGCTGAGTCCATGCTCTTTTTTTTGAGACTGAGTCTAGTTCTGTCACCCAGGCTGGAATGCAGTGGTGTGATCTCCGCTCACTGCAACCTCCGCCTCCTAGATTCAAGCCCTTCTCCTGCTTCAGCCTCGCTGGGACTACAGGTGCGAGTCACCGTGCCTGGCTATTTTTTTTTACTTTGAGATGGAGTTTCACTCTTCTTGCCCAGGCTGGAGTGCAACGGCAAGATCTTGGCTCACTGCAACCTCTGCCTCCCAAGTTCAAGCGATTCTCCTGCCTCAGCCTTCCAAAGTAGCTGGGATTACAGGCATGCGCCACCACACCCAGCTAATTTTGTATTTTTACTACAGACGGGGTTTCTCCATGTTGGTCAGGCTGATCTCAAACTCCCGACCTCAGGTGATCCCCCCCACCTTGCCCTCCCAACGTGCTGGGATTACAAGTGTGAGCCACTGTGCCCGACCAATTTTTGTATTTTTAGTAGAGATGGGGTTTGGCCATTTGGTCAGGCTGGTCTTAAACTCCTGACCTCGTGATCCACCCACCTTGACTTCCTAAAGTGCTGGGATTACTGGCATAAGCCACCACGCCTCACCATGAGTCCAAGCTCTTAACAGCTATACTCCACTGCCTTCCCAAGCAGTACCAATGTTGCCAAAGAGCAAAATCACCAATTCGTCCATTCCCAATACTCCTCCAGACACTGTTCCTTAAATCAAATGTCATAGTGCTTCAGGAACCCACCATTCTCACGCTATTCAGTTTCCCTCCTTTTACCACATCTGAATGTCAATGAGGGTGTGGCAGTTTGAGGGGCTCCAGCTAAAACTGCAAGCTGAAAAGAGTCCTGACATGTGAATGAATAAATACGTCATAAGGATCCCTGGGAAACCAAAGTCACCAGAGAATGTGCTGTCAGCACAGCCTGTCAGATGTAAAGGTTTTTGTTTAAGAGCCTCAGAGGCATCAGAATTCAAGTTGGCACCAAGTTATAAAGGTTGTAGGCTAACAGCTTATGCATGTGCCTTTTTAAATCCCTATTCTGAGACCACCTGGAGAAAGGAAGCAGTGTATTGGAAAGGACAGTAGACAATTCATTCGGGAGATGCACCACTTACCTAATTGCATAGGGGTCTTCTATTTTAGGTTGGTCAAACAAACGAGCAGTGCACACCTTAACACTGTCAACAACTTTACTTTTAAAAAGCTGAATATCTTTTTCATACCTGTGTTAAAAGTTTAAGTCAAAAAGTTACTTAATCTACTTAGCTGCATCTTCAAATTTATTTTAAATAACAAAGCAAAAGTTACATACAGTACTGCAGCCTCTGGGTTCAGGGGGCTTGCTGTATCAATCTTGTAGAAAACTCTCCTTGCATACATTAATACCTGCCAAATATGATTATGGTTCCGCCTAAAGGGAAACATGGCGTGATTACTGAGGCGTCCTTTTGCAGTATTATGTCACTAAAACAAACCCTTTACTTACTTACCTCCATTTTGCAAATGCTCTCTTCACATCCAGCTCACCTGAGGTGGGATCAACTAGCGGGTGAAAAACGGGAATATCGAACACCAAGCGCTATATTTAAATAAAAAGAGACGTGCCCTTTAATGGAAGCAGTGGCACTTATGAGACCCATAGGAATCGTGATAAAAAGAGCTTCAGGACAAGGTAGTCACGTTATTTAAAGCTAAAGAGCTGCCTCAAGAGGGACACTTAACTACTTTTACCATTTTCCTGAAAAACTAAATTTAGAGATGAAGCGGGGAAAACTCCCTCTCCACTAGAGCCTGAAGGCCACCATTCACCTGGTGAGTGCTACAGGATGGCAGGCAGCCAGCCTCCCTTGCAGACCCTGAGCAGAGAAACAAAGCTCTGATGGCATGCTGGAAGCTGCTGCAAAGCACAGAAGTCCCCCTGGACAACTACTGGGTAGATATATCATAAAGGTACCAGGTCAGGAAAAGAACTAGGAAAGCTGTAAGCCCTTTTAGCCCTTCTCGCTGATCCACAAATGAAGCCAGACTGTGTCTCCAACTTACCGGACAGTCACCATCTGGATAGTTATCAGGGATGTAAACTGTAAACTTAAATACGCCATCTTGGTAAAGTCCATGCCGTATGAATATTACTCCAAACCACACTGTAGGAAAAAATAAAAGAGTTAAGGCCTAAATTTGTGTGGGAGGAACTAAATGTGCCCATAAATTAAGAATGAATCCTCATCTTACTTAATGCAGAGCGATAAGATGGCTGCACATAGACGCCTGGTAGCTTCTGCTTCACAACCAAGGTACTACAACAAAAGCAGAGTAATTAATTTGTGTGGATACAAATGACACATGAAGATGAAACCACCCCACATTCACTTCGAGACAATGAATGGCCCCTCAAGGGGCAGCTGATGCCCAAACCCTGCAAGCCAAGTTCTCACAATCTCTCACCTGACACGATCAGAGCCCTGGCCCTGACCGCTGCCCACTACCAGCTTCACAGCAGCAGCTCACAGAGAAACAAGCAGGCCAGCAGGGGCCCCACAGTAAGAACTAAAGCCAAACAGGGAAAAATGAAGAATCAAGTTTCCTCCCAGAAATCCGCTCTTCCAAAACATCATCTTGGAAACCAGCCTATAGGTAATTCCAAATAATGCAACCCGAGGTAAGTTATGTACAGTTGAGGTCAATGAGAGTATCTGTAAAATTATGCTTTTGTGACTGTGGATGATCATTCAAAAACTTTTAAAATACAATGTTAGATAAATTACGATTTCTTGGAATTAGGTCACAAAGTTGTCATTTTACATTTTAATCACAAGATCCCACAGCAGAGGGCAATGTTCAGACTCGCAGTGCTGCCTGGGGAGGGCAGGCATCCTTGTGTGGCTCTCACACGCCCTGCTCTAAAACGGACCCCCTGATGCAGACACCTGAACTCTGTGGGCCTTGCCAGAAAACGGGAAACTAGGTGCTGAAAACAAGAAATAACAAGTGCACCGACACAAAACCTACACTGGTTCTTCCGGGACCCAGTTACCCACCCACAGCCATTCTGGTCACTAACCTGCCAATCCTGGATTTTATGAAGAACTAGTTTATCAGGCCTTAAGTTTATCATCTTTATTACCTACTTTCCATTCACTTATTTTTAATCATTTTTGAGTTATTATCTAGTTCATTTTTAAGTTGCTAAAATTTAGCATGTCAATAGCAACATGGCTGGCAGATGTCTCTACTACAGTGAAGTTTGCCAGAAAAGGCAGTTCTGTGTTCTAATACAGATTTAATCACCACAATAGAGGCCTGTCCAACTCGCTGCCCAGCCTCAAACACAAGGCCTCCATTATAGAGCCAAAGGGGCCATTACTACCAAATCACACCCAGCCAATTACACTGGGGCCTCAGACCCTCTGACCATTACAACATTAATACACTGAGGGAAGGGTCAAGGATGCCTTTTTTTAAAAAATTTTTTTTGGTTTTAAAAAAAAAAAAAAGATGAGGTCTCATAGGCTGAGTGTGGTGGCTCACACCTGTAATCTCAGCCCTTTGGGAGGCTGAGACAGGCAGATCATTTGAGGTCAGGAGTTTGAGACCAGCCTGGCCAACATGGTGAAACCCAGTCTATACTAAAAATACAAAAATTAGCGGGGTGTGGTGGCGTGCACCTGTAGTCCCAGCTACTCCAGAGGCTGAAGCAGGAGAATCACTTGCACCCAGGAGGCGGAGGCTGCAGTAAGCTGAGGTTCTGCCACTGCACCCCAGCCTGGGTGACACAGTGAGATTCCATTTCAAAAAGAAAAAAAGATGAGGTCTCACTATATGGCCTACGCTTGTCTCACATTCCAGAGCTCAAGTGATTCTCCCACCTCAGCCTCCTGAGTAGCTGGGACTATAGGTCCACAGCTGGGAAATTTTTAATTGTTTTTTAGAGACAGGGTGGTCACTCTGTTGCCCAGGCTGGTCTTGAACTCCTGGGCTCCAGTGATCCTCCTGCGTCCGTCTCCCAAGTAGCTGGGATTACAGGCACGAGCCACTGTGCCTGACTCAAGGATGCTTTTAAAATAACTGTATACAAAAGAATTTTTAAATTATGGAAATTAAGAATTATCCAAACTTTCTGTCCTTTTAACAAATTCTCGAATGAAATGCCATCTGCGTCTGTGCAGTGCTGGAGCCCCCGTGTGTGCCAGGCACCACAGGGTCGCTGCCAGCACTCTGCACCCTGCTTGGCTTCTTGCACTCCACAACCAGGCGCAACTGCAGCCCAGCTGCAGACCTCGGTGACCAGTCAGCGTCTTCCTTACATGGAGCCCACATCTTTGTCTCTTCCCTAGAATTGCCAAGTCCTGCCTTTGGGAGTCATATAGAATAAATCAGATCCTTCCTTGTGACAGACCTTCAAAATATATTAAGACAACTTTAATACGTGCTTAAACTTTCTCTTCTCCAAGAAAAATTCTCCAGTTCCTCCAACCGTTGATCCCTAAGGTCTGGCTTCCTGGTCCGTCCCTGCTAGGCCTTGTCCTCCATCTGTCAGGAGGCTGACTACAAGGCGACAACCAAATGGAGCACCACCTTCCAGATACGCCTGACCAAGAAGGCAGAGACGGCCACTCTCCCACTGTCCTGCTCTCCAGAAAAATCTCTCCAGGAGGCAGGTTCCTCACTTCACATAAACCAAGACCGCATTTATTAAGTTCCTAATCTACTGTAGGTTCTTTTTTTTGAGATGGAGTCTCGCTTTGTCGCCCAGGCTGGAGTGCAGTGGCGAAATCTTGGCTCACTGCAACCTCCACCTCCCGACTTCAAGCGATTCTCTGCCTCAGCTTCCTGAGTAGCTGGGATTAACAGGTGCCCGCCACCACACCTGGCTAATTTTTCTATTTTTAGTAGAGACGGAGTTTCACCATCTTGGCCAAGCTGGTCTTGAACTCCTGACCTCGTGATCCACCTGCCTCAGCCTCCCAAAGTGCTGGGATTATAGGCACAAGCCACCGTGCCCGGCCAATCTACTGTAGGTTCTTAATAAACCTTAGTTTCTTCCTTTTTTTACTCTCCAACACAGACATGGAAATTAAAGTATCCTCTGCCTTTAAATCGTATTCACCCGAGCTCTAAAGAATCTTTAAGAGAGGCTATTTTTATAACTCTACCTAGGTCTTGGTTAAAAAAGATTTTATCACCAGCAATAGCCTATAGTTTTATATTTATTCAGTCTGATACTGGAAAGGGACAGGTTTGAGCTTTGAGATTAAATGTCTGCCCTTTACTGCGTCCATCAGAATACATTTCATTCTTCACTTTAAAGGATCGTTCCTAATTTAACCAAATAGTTTGTTAAGAACTTACAATTCTGCAAGAAGAGAGTATTCCAGGTAGAAGGGTCCATAGGACGCATGCGTGCCATTTGTTGACTGTGCTGCTGGGGCAGGAGACGTAGGCTTAGTTATGGGCAAAGCATTTTTGGGAATAGAAGGCAGCTGTTTCTTTGGTGCAGTTCGTGGAGGACTGGTTTTCACGTCCCCTGTTAATGTCTTCTCTTCACCTTCAGATCGCTATACAAGATGAAGTTGTAAGAATACCTGTTAGGATGATTCTTAAATCACAAGAGTACATTATTAGCTCCATGGCCTAAATGCTGGAATTGCTCCTTTACAAGCACATTCTAACACCATGACCAAAATGACTAGAAAGTCCTTTGGGCAGGCAGGTCATATAAAGAGAAGACAAAGCTGAAGCAAGATCAAAGCATTAGAGAAACTCTTTCATATAGGGAAACTCATCCTATAAGGATGATACAATCAGTGTGTACAGGATTAACTGAAACACACAAAGAAATGGTTTTTCCTAGTGGCCCCAAAAAGAGGGCAAGGGGTTTCTAAGCAATTAGACAACTGTACAAGGCTAGAAAAGTCCCCCAGCACTTAGATGCTACAGAAGGTTAGGTGCTAAGCAGCTCAAAATAGTGTGGATGAAATTAGTCACTGCCTGTTAGCACTTGGGTTAGAAACAAAGAGTGAAGCTATTCTCTCACTTGCTTGGGTCTGATTTTGCTTTGTCCCTACTGGGTGTTTTGACATTTCAAATATCACCAGCATAAACCGTCATCCTTCATCAAAGACATAGGTCGACATGAGTCAGAGACTCAACTACCATCTCATAGGTACTTCCTTGGCGCAAGTACAACCAAAGGCTGTTTAATTAGCTATATAAAAACATGTATATCATATGCATTGCTCTAGTGATGGGTACATCTAAAGGCCCTGACTTCAGCACAATACAATATGCCAATGTAGCAAAACTGCACTTGTACCTCATTACTACGTACAAGTAAGGAAGAGATGTATGTCATGTACATAGAAAAAAAGTAATAGTGGTGTTTGTTCTCCTAAAGGTGGGATTATGGTTTTTCCTTTTTTTTTTTTTTTTTTTTTTTTTGAGACGGAGTCTCGCTCTGTCACCCAGGCTGGAGTGCAGTGGCGCGATCTCAGCTCACTGCAAGTTCTGCCTCCCAAGTTGACGCCATTCTCCTGCCTCAGCCTCCCAAGTAGCTGGGACTACAGGCGCCCGCCACCACACCTGGTTAATTTTTTTGTATTTTTAGTAGAGACTGGACTTCACCGTGTTAGGCAGGATGGTCTCAATCTCCTGACCTCGTTCGTGATCTGCCCGCCTCAGCCTCCCAAAGTGCTGGGGATTACAGGCGTGAGCCACTGCGCCCAACCGGTTTTTATTTTTTTATTTGCCTATTTTAATCTTTCCTAAAATGAAAAAATATTTTTAAAAAAATTTTATTTAGAAAAATTAAATTAGTGCCCATCAAGTCTGACTTAATGATATCAGACTAGCCTTTCCCACAGCTGTTCTAACTGTAGAACCTTGTAGTAGAAAACTACAATATGTCACAAATTTCATCATGTGTAAATATAACCTCAATCATCTTAGAATTGTGATGACCAGAACGATTTCTATTTGTGATGCAATCCCAGTCTCAGAAACACACTTTAACCAACAAAATAATTACTTCTCAAGAGTGTAAGACCTTAACTAGAAAAATCAGGTAATTTTGTCAAGATTACAGGTAACCGTGACAGATTATTTTAGCCTTCATTCTGACCCTGTTTTCAGACACAGAAGCAAATGGGTTTCCTTACTGAATTTATCACTATACCTACTTTGCGTACAGAGCTTGTAGACATGCTCCAGAAAGGGTTCATAACGTGTATTCCAAACAAAGAAATTCAGTGGCGTGTCATCCAAATCTTCTGTCTTCAGCATTCACTTTACCTTAAAACAAGATGGGGAAACATAGAAACAAGCCAACACCAACAATTAAGAGTTTTTTTTTTTTTTTTTTAGATGGAGTCTCGCTGTGTTGCCCAGGCTGGAGTGCAGTGGTGTGATCGTAGCTCACTGCAACCTCCAGCTCCTGAGTTCAAGTGATTCTCCTGCCTTAGCCTCCTGAGTAGCTGGGATTACAAGTGCCTGCCACCATGCCCAGCTAAGTTTTGTATTTTTAGTAGAGACAAGGTTTCACCATGTTAGCCAGGCTGGTCTTGAATTCCTGACCTCAAGTGATCCACCCACCTCAGCCTCCCAAAGTGCTGGGATTACAGGCGTGAGCCACCACGCCCGGCCAACTGTTAAGACTTCTGAAATGATGAATAACTAATTATGATACCCTGGATATACAATATGTTATATAACAAAGGGTTGTAAAATCCTAGGAAAGGGTCTTCAGGCATCTTCAGAAATAGTTTCCTTCTATACCCACTTCCTTTTCTGGTTCTAATTTCTTTCACACTTTTAGACGTCTATAAGAATCTGTGCACCAGGTCCCTTGGCCAGGATTCAGATTACTCAGTGACACAGATGAGCCTTGGTGCCAGAAGTTCAGAAGATACGGACAACAGTTGCTACTAGCACATCTCGGCATTTAACTAACAGGAAAGCCAGATTCAGAATGCACTGTACCCACATACACAAAAGTTGTATCACTGTTCCCAGGGTTATGGGAACAAACAATAAAGATACAAGGAGGCTGATTTAAGAGCTGCTTTAACTCACTTGAGTACAAAATGATTCCTCCAGCAAATATTAGCCAAAGAAATAAGAGAAAACAGGGAAGGCAGAGCACACGTATGTCACTAAGACGACAGAAGAAGTTACCCGAGTCCTGTCAGTACCATCCCCCAATAAACTGCCTTCTACAACTTCGAAACATACATAAACTGCAGGATCATGTACTTAAGGAACTGCCAAGCAATCCAGACAAATACAACAAGAGGCACGCAAGAGCGATGGCAAGAGAGACGTTTCACAAGTACAGATCTTCCAGCCGAAGCTTGAAGTCGTGGATAAGAAAGCATGTATCAAAGCTCATAAAGTCAGTGGGTCATTTACTAAAAATACAAAGAAGCAAAGGAAAAGCAACCAAGCCCAGCTGTAAGAACAGCAGCTTCTTTGCCCTGGTGATTTTCCCCCAGGCTCTGTTACCTTTAAAGCAGAGCTCCTTCTCTGAATTCCTACTTGCACCAGTCAAAAGGCTGATTTGAAGGTGAAAAGGGTCAAAACTAAGCAACGTTTTCCTAATTTCTTAAGCAGGTCATGAGCAAACTATGTACTAACTGTCCCCAGTCAGCAATAATTTGTCTTTTCTGACGAGCTTGTGACATCCAGGGACGTACTCAACCCAGGTCATCCATACCTTGCCAGTGCCTATTATTGCTGTTTTCTTTTCCAAAAGAAAATGCCACCCAGTAATTAAATCAGAGGAATGAAGATCCTGGTTCTTCTACTAGCATGGATAACATCCAATAAGTAAAAACAGCTCTCCGCAAATCTGCCTTTAAAGGTGAGTATGACACAGTGAATACACTTGGGATATCAATAATGTGCGGGGGAATGTTCCCGTTTGGCTCAAATGAAGACACTGATTTTCAGACTAGTAGTAATGTGCAGCACCCCAGTGTCCTCTAGGACACACCTAACACGGGACTCCACCACATACATTTAATGGGTTGGTGCAAACCTGTAAAGTCTCTTTCAGGTCAAACGCCTTAGGATTCTCTTTAAGAATTCTCCTTTAAGAATCCAATAAATTAGGCCGGGCGCGGTGGCTCAAGCCTGTAATCCCAGCACTTTGGGAGGCCGAGACGGGCGGATCACAAGGTCAGGAGATCGAGACCATCCTGGCTAACCCGGTGAAACCCCGTCTCTACTAAAAAAAAAAAAATACAAAAAACTAGCCGGGCGAGGTGGCGGGCGCCTGTAGTCCCAGCTGCTCGGGAGGCTGAGGCAGGAGAATGGCGTGAACCCGGGAGGCGTAGCTTGCAGTGAGCTGAGATCCGGCCACTGCACTCCAGCCTGGGCGGCAGAGCGAGACTCTGTCTCAAAAAAAAAAAAAAAAAAAAAAAAGAATCCAATAAATTTTGTCCCCAGTTCTGCCTATCATTAAGCAGGAGGTATTGTCTTCTGCTGCTTAACTTTGCCATGGATCTTTTAATCCAATGTTTCCAGCAGCAACATAATCACGAGACAGTGTAGTACACTTTTCAGGGTCTAGTCTAGGACAAGCACAGCATACATGTTCTGAGAAGAATGACATAGATGGAAGCACGACATAGGTTACATCCTTGTCATTGGGAAACAATTTTAGAATTTCTGCCTGTTCAGCCACGGCTGCATTCCTTTACATCACCCAGCTGAGAAGTCTGGGTCTTCAGCCTGCGCGAATGATAGTGCATGGCAGAGCTAAAACTAGGCTAAAACATGAGTGCTGCTGTTACTCTTCATGCCACAGCGCACTCACATCACCCCGAATCGGACTTAAGAAATTACACGTTAAGAGGAGACAGAGCAGCGGCCAGAAAAAAGATGAAAACGGCCCGGGCCAGGCTTGCTGGGGACAGCAGGGACCTGCCGCGGCCTCGGACCGGCACCCTCACCGCGGGCAGAAACCCGTCTCTGAGCACTCAGGGAATCTGGACAAACCTGTCTCGAGGTGATGCAAGGCGGGGGCCCTGTCCTGGCCTCGCAGTTAGCTCGAGGCTGGCCCGGGAGCCGCGGGACCCTCCAGTTGGAGGCTCTGGGGCCCGGCGACGCCCCCTTAACCAGAGCTCGGGATCGGGACCTGGCCGGGGAGGGCGGGCACGGGCTGGGGCGAGCCAGCTGGGCCTGCCTCTCTCCCTCGGGCCGAGCCGGCCCAGCTTGAGCCGCAGTCCCCAGCAGCGGTCCCGGGCTGCGAGGCGGCCAACGCAGCAGGTGCCTGCAAACGCGCACAGGTGCCCGGCCCCGCCTCCGTGTCCCACTGCGGCCGCCGTCGCCGCCGAGTCGCGAGTGCCCAGGACGGACAAATGCCGGGTATGTGGAGGCTGGCGGCCAGATTTACCGACACCTCAGTCCTCGCGTACCTACCAGCCTGCCTGGCAGTGCGCCTCCCCCCGGTGCCTTCAATGCAGAGCTCCTGGCTGCCGAGCGCCGTCGCGGCCCGACAGCATCTCCGGCCGCAGCGCCAGCCCTGCCCCTGCTTGATCCCCGCCCCGCCCCACCCTGCCCAGCCCTCCGCACCGGGCTCCGCCCCGTGGTGCACGCTCCTGGGGCCCGAGGCTTCCGTCTTGCCTCCCGGCGCCAACTGGCTCTCACACCTGCCCGTCAAGGACGTTCTTCCGGGGGCGTTGGAAAAACCGCACTCCGTCCTGCAAATCAAATCACCCCAGTTTGGGTGGGGCTGCACTTTACCCTCCCCTTACGTAACAGCGCCTGGGACGGCCTGTCAGTCATGGAAGTATCGGCCCCCGCCCGGGGAGGGATGGGCAGAGACAAACAAGCGCCGGGTCACAATTGGCCAGGACGTCTGCCAGTCACGATGGAGACCCGCCCGGAGGTTTGTTCGCTCAGGCCACAGCGCAATCGCCAGGCGCAGGGGTTGGGGTGCAGGATGGCGTCCCTGACCCAAGCTTTGTGGGAGGGCCGGGCCGCGAGACTACTCCGTGGCTCCCAGCGCAGGGTCCTACTGCTTTGGGCGGCGCTGCGAGGCCCGAGGCCGCCACATTGGGCCCACAGGGTTGCAGGGGTCAGAAGGACGCTTGGCGTAGGGCCAGGAAACGCCCGTTTGCTCGATCAGTGCAGGAGCTGAAGGGAGCTCAGCTGTAAGTCGGCGCCCGGCACTACAGCAACCAGAGGAGCCTTGTAAACCTGTGCTTGTCGCCCCAGCCTGCAGCATCCGAGTGGGGGCCAGGGGCTGGGGGAAGGGGGGAGGCTGAGGACCAGGAATCCACATTTGTCACGGTTCCCTTGCTGATTCTGGCGCACACTAAAGTTGGAGAACCTCTCCTATGGCAACGTAGTTCCTGGTCTTTTTTTTTTTTTTTTTTTTTTTTCAGTTTTTTGTTTTTTTAACTCACAGGCTTTCACTTGGATCTCCTGTCTCCTTTCCCATAGAGGTCTCTCTCTGGCCTGATTCTGTGATCGCTGCCAGCGGCTTTCCAGGCCTCTTCTTACCAACGGTGCCTCCCCGTGGTTAGTCCCTCCAATCTCGGCACTCCACTTCCACACTTGGGCGACAGCCCTCTCCGCGCAAGCCACTGCCCCTTCTCTAGACACCAGAGGCACTGACCTGTCTGTGACACCGCCTCAGTGTCTTACACTCATAAGAGAAGACACATTCTCTGGCTGGGTTGTTTGGTCCATTTTTGGTTGCCTCCGAGATCCGGTAAGTGACTTATTGAAGGGCAGGAAGCCAAATTCTCCTGATGTTAATCCCAGGGGTTGGTTCTGAAACCCAGCTTCCTCCCCCAGCTGAAAACACTTCTGAGCCACTTCCTTTTGTCCACTTAGGACACAGTTAGGAATGTTACAATGCCTTTTAATACGAGTCTTAATACAGAAAGGCAGGCGAGCAGGAAATCCTTTTTTAGGCCACAGGTGGTGGTTGGCACCTCTGTGGCCCATTTCCTCCCAATCTTCTTTGAAGCTCATTATCCTCTTCAAAGCTTTTTTTCTGCTTTCATCCTTTCCCCAACCTTCAGTTTTCACCGAGGACCCACATAGGTATTTCTCCAGCTCACATCTATCCACTGAGCTTCCAGTGCATGTCGTCAGCTGCCCACTTGGCACCGGATGCCTCAGACACACACTAGCATCAGACTGCACATGGCAGAAAAGCCAACTCAAACCGGCTTACTTAGCAAGGGGATTTCTCTCGCATGAGAGGCTTGTCTCCAGAGGTGGTGCCCTGGTCTTCAGGCTCTGCTTTCCTTGCAGTCCCTGGAATTGTACTTTCAGGCTGGTGGCAAGATGGCTGCAGCACTCCAAGCACACCCAGGATCTCACAAAATTAAAAGTATCCCTTTCTTCCAGTGGTCCCTTTTGAAATACATGAATACTTTTCCCAGAAGCTCCGCAGAAGAAGTGCCCGCAGGTTTCAATGGCCAGAAATAAGTCTCTGGCCACAACAAAACCAGTCAACGGCAAGTGGAGTGAGTCCGCCATGATCGGCTTGGGCTGAGATTTTCCCTGGATCTCTGCCTGGACTTGAGGCAGAGGAGATCCATGATCAGATTTGTATTTTGAACACATCACTTTGTGTGGAAAACAGATTGTAGAGGCACAAGGGTCACGGAGCAGTTGAGAAACCATGGCAGTAGTTCAGGCAGCAGCCAATCGCATGAATTTGAAGGTAGAGATGGAGAATTGAATGAGTTCCAGAGATGTTTAAGATAGGATGATATCGTTTACATATGGCTTGACCCTTCCAAGCCTCATGTTGAAATGTGACCCCCGATGTTGAAAGTAAGGCCTGTGGGAGTATTTGGGTCATGGGGGCTGATCCTTCATGAAAGGCTTGGTGCTGTCCTGGCAGTAGTGAGTTCTATTAGTTCCCGAGAGAACTGATTGTTAAAAGAACCTGTCACCTTCTCCTCCCCCGACCCCTTCTTTCTCTCTTGCCAAATGATTCCTGCTGGCCTCTCCTCTGCCATGAGTGGAAGCTTCCTGAGGTCCTCACCAGAAGATGTACTTAGCTGCTTCTGTCTTTCATTTGACATATGTGTATTGCACACTTATGACATCTAGGCTTTGAATGCTGGGGAGGCAATGGAGAACAAAACAGACATTGTTCCTCCTCATCGAGCTATGGGAGATAGATGCCAGTCAAGTCATCTCCCAAATCAATGGCTAATTGCCTCAAGGAAGTGGGCAATGAGCCAAATAAACCTCTTTTTAAAAATAAATGACCCAGCCTCAGGTATTCCTTTAGAGCAACACTGATTGACTCATACAGGTGGGATGGACAGAGCTTGGCCGTGGACTAGGTATGGGGGATGAAGAGGCAGATATGGCTGACACCTAGATTTTTAGCATAAGCTACAGGAGGGATGGTGAGGCCATTCACTGAGGTGAGAAACAGTGAACCACACGCAGGTTTGGAACAGTGGGAAATGGGAAAATCTGGGTTCTGTTTGGGGTGCTTCTGTAAGCACTGTTGCCTGTGTACCCGATACCCGCTTCTGCCTTTTTCATTACTGACGGAACCTCCATTTTGTTGAGGAATTTAAGCCCTTCAGTGGTTCCCCAATGGGCAAAGACAAAACTCCTGCCCATGGCTGTGGTCCAGCCCCGGAGGCCACAGACTCCAGCCGCTCTGGCATCTTCCAGGTCCTCGGAAGGGAGATGCTCCCACACCTCCCTACCACAAAAGGGGCCTTTGCAGTGAACGTTCCCTTTGCCTGGTCCATCCTCTTGTCTCCCCTACACAGATCTCAGCTCTAACACCACTTCCTTGGGGGCAATTTGCTGTTGATTTGGGAGATGATTAGTGTCTTTCCCACACTGTAAGCTCCCGGGGAGGAACCATTTTATCACTTTCTATTGTCTCCCTGGCACCCAAAAGCTAGATGTTGTAGGCACGCAATAAATATTTGCCGAATGAAGGACAGAAGCAACTAAAGTACATTTGAAACACCAACCTGCACGCCCACAGCTCTGCACCAAGAAAGCAACTCATTATGAAAATCAGGATGATTTATTCAAAAGGAAATGAGGAGGTGGCCTCAAGGTACCATTTCTTTAAGACTAAAACATAAAAGTGCTGAGAAAAATCTCAATGGACCCAAAACCTTACCTATAAAACGTCTTCAGTCGCTTCACATTACATTTACTATTCTAAATTTTTGAAGCATATTTGATATATTTGCATCAAAAGGTTCTCTTTGCATCTGGACTTAATAGATATGTGATCTGAGTATTCAGGACTTCTGCTCATGTTCTAATCAGCAAAATATTCCCTGAATCATACATCTTTCGGACTCTGGAAAAGTAATTGTACAAAGCAGTTTAAATCACTGGCTTACTACTAAAGCCCTTCAGAGAAAGAAGGAAAGGATAAAATGACGAAGGTTAGTTAAAATGCATATGTTTTATACACAGGCACACATATAAGCCAATGTTTTTAGCTCAATCCATTTGCCCCGAAGTCCTTTTCTGAAAAGTAGATTCCTGTATACATGTGACTGATTACGTATACTGTTCAAAATATGAGAGGATCTAGCTATGCATACTAATATCTTAGAAAAAATATAATTAGCACATTAAAGCCACGACTTTATGGGTAATAATGTTTAGGATGAGACCAAAGTAGGCATTTAGTGTTTTTTTTTTTTTACGTAAATGGATTTAAGGGAGGATATCAGATAATTGTCCTGTAGTTAATAATGATCCTCAGACATGACAAAAATCACACATTTTTAAGAATCATTGAAGGTTTAGAAATACTGCTATAGACGGATGATGTCGCTATTTTCCTTTCCATATCCTCATCGAGCGATACAGTTCTTGCTTGTAATAACATCACAAATGTGCTTCCAGGTTTCGGTTGCATCATGTTTTCCTCCCTGCCCCATTACCCATAGCTCCCATCCCTGAGTAAGTGGGTGCGTGGGTGGAAGAATGAATTTTACAGAGAGACTACAACATTTCAAAATGAAATCAGAGTAGCTGATGGACCACTGTGAATATTTATGTCTTAAGGAAAAGCAACCAATATATGATACTGCTGCTCATTCAGGGCTGAAGAGAACTGATTTCCTTTTACAATCAAACAGCATTTTGAACATGGCCTGACACCACAAATAACCCCCACTCCCTCAGCACGCTGATGACCGTACCCACAGTCATAAAAGCAATGTTCTCTTTGATTGGGAAACCACCTCACTCTGTGGTTTCAAAGCATTTGGAATGATGATAAAGGCTTGAGTTAGTTTTCTCTAGAGTGGCACACTCAGAAAACCAAAGAGAGAGAAAGCAATACTCATTCAGGGAAGGGGACTATTCCAGGCACAGACACCTCTTCTTTCTTGCAGTAGGTAGATGGTGATTCCGTGAAAGATAGGGAAGCTCAGTGATCTTGAGTCACCCACCCAAAGCAAATGACACTGTGACCATCATTTATTCCGATATTTTACTATAAAAATGCTCAGTCATACCGAAAAGTAGAGGACAACAAACTCCCTTACGCTCACCATCTACATTCGGCAATGTTAATGTTTTGCCGTATTTCATCTTCCTATTTTTCCTCCTGAGTCATTTAAAAATAAGTTGCCGTCATCATGCTCTTCACTCCTTAGTGCTTCCCAGGGTGCTTCTCTTCAGAGCAAGGACACTCCCTTACGGAACTACAGTGCCAGTCACCCCTAAGAAAATTCACATTCCTAGACTTTTGTATGCTTTTTTGTTTGTTTTTTGTTTTTTTTTTTTTTGAGACAAAATTGTGTTCTGTTGCCCTTGCTGGAGTGCAGTGGCACAATCATGGCTCACTGCAACCTCAGCATACTGGGCTCAAGCAATCCTCCCACCTTAGCCTCCTGAGTAACAGGGACTACAGGTGCATACCACCACACCGGGCTAATTTTTTTTTTTTTTTTTTTTTTTTTTTGTAGAGATGGAGATGCACCATGTTGGCCAGGCTGGTCTCAAAATCTGCCGACTTTTGCCTCCCAAAGTGCTGGGATTACAGGCATGAACCACCGCACCTGGCCTTCAGACCTATGAAAATTGCCCTAATTGTCACACACGAAGAAAAATACTTCTATAGTTAAGGACTGAATGTTTGTCTCTTCAAAATTTATATGTTGAAAACCTAATAACTAATGTAATAGTATTTGGAGGTGAAGCCTTTTGGAGATGACTGGGTCATGAGGGTGGAGCCCTCATACATGGGATTTGTGCCCTTATAAAAGGGACCCCAGAGAGCGACCTTCCTTCTTCCACCACATGAGGACACAGTGAAAGGATGCTATCTCTGAAGAAGCAAGCACTCACCAGACTCCTCACCTGCCAGCACCTTGCTCTCAGACTTCCCAGCCTCCAGGACTATGAGAAATAGATTTCTGCTGTTTATAAGCTGCCCAGTTTATGGTATTTTGTTCTAGCAGTCCAAACAGAATAAGAGTTTTTTTCTCTAAACCAGGATTCAATCAAGATTCAGTCATTGCATTTGGTTATATCTCTTTAATCTCTATTCTAGAACAGCCCTCCCACGTTTTCTCCCCCAATAATATTGACAATTTGAACAGATCAACAGATCAAAGTATTCTGCATTTTGGATTTGGCTGGCTGTTTTCTTGTGATATATAACTTGATCCTCTATCCTTGTATTTCTCATTAACTGTCAGGTGTGAAGGCTTGATTGGATTCATCGTTTTTGGTAGGAGTGCTTCATGTGTGAGAAGCTTACTGTGGCTCCTGGAGCTGTCTACAGGGTTTCCCTTTGTCCCCCACGATAGAGTGCAGTGTTGCGGTCAGAGCTCACTGCAATGTCAAACTCCTGGGTTCAAGCGATCCTCTTGCCTCAGCCTTCTGAGTAGCTGGGACCACCGGCGTGTAACACCACCTCACCCAGCTAATTTTTTTTTTTTTTTTTTTTTTTTGTAGAGATGGGGGTCTTGCCATCTCTACAAAAGGGGTCAGGTTGGTTTCAAACTCCAGGCCTCAAGCCATCTTCCCATACTGGCCTCCCAAAGTGCTGGGATTACAGGTGTGAGTCATGGTGCCTTGCTGAAGCCACTGATTTAGTAAGAATTGCATCCTAATGGTTCTGCATGAACCAACGATTAAAAACAGAAATGTACTCTGCTAAGAAAAGTTACCTGAACATCTGGAACTGTACAATAGTCAGTAAATAATGAGGCTTCCGGGAGGGCATTAGGGTACCTCCTACTTCCCACTTAATTTTAAGACTGAATTCCTGGCAATAACTTTGTTATTATGAATGTCGAAGTCCATAACCAAGACTTTTATGCTCATGGCCCGTGCTGCCTACTTCATGCTAGCCAAGTGGAATCCAGTTTTAAAATATGCGGGATGCGGTGCAGGAGACACGAGGTGGCGAACTGCGGTTGCCCTGCTGCTGAACTTTAGTGAGGGAAGGCCTGGCTTGGGTGATTACACACTCCGCACTCGGGTATTGCCGCATCGGACCTCTGGCCAAGTCAGGCCTCAGGTCCCTGATAACTGGTATGCCCTAAACTCGCTCTGCAGAACATTCATTTTTTTCCCTCTGATGTGACAGGGTACGAAACATTCCTTAATGTGCCCAAGAAGAGGAAATAAAGACTACTGGAAAGAATATTAAAGCCAGGCACACAGCTTTTTTCTCTGGGAATGTGAATAACACAGCAAACGTGACCGCAGAGAAACGGTGGCTGTACACCTTACTGGGCTCGCATGACTGAGAAAATTTGTATTTTTCTCAGTCACAGGCAGCAGCTTCTACATGTCCCTTTCAGGAAACACTTAGCCGGTTGGTCAACCTTCCCCTGTTGTAACTCAACCTGCTGGGTGCGGTTGAGGAACTCACGGTTTAGGGAACTCCGGCTGGCGGGTGCTTGAGTGCCCTCTGGTGGGCAGTAGGAAGAATGCAAGTAGCAAAGCCGAAATTATCTTCTCAAGTTGCTCACAGAGATTTTAAACAAACTCATTCTCTTAAAAGAAAAAAATCTGGAGTCTACATTGGCATTCCTAAAAATCATTCCTAAAAGTTTTATATTTTCCTTAACCAAAGGGTTGAATAGTCTCAAGGCAGGGTAGCATCTCCACCAAAGGTCTGAGTACATGGACATGAGGGGTGAATTCAAGGAAAACATTTTTACTGAGCCTTCCACATGAGACGCCCTAAAGCTCCTGTAAGAAGTCATTCCGCAGGGCTGCCCCACCTGAGGGAATGCATGCCTTTAGCCCCCAGAATCTCCCCATCTACAACTACATCTCTCCCTCCACATCAAAAGCAAACCATTCCCTAAATATAAATGACTAATGAGTTTAACCCTTCCACATACATTAGGGCTTCAAGCCCTACATTGAAGAGATCAATCAATAATGGTAGAGTTTCCAGTACTGGCCCAGAGCATAATGACGAATTCTCTCCTCCATCGCAGATGGTCCGAGGAAATGAGGGGATGGTGAAGGGACTGGGGAGAGGCTGGGGGCTGTGAGTGAGAAGCAGGGATCACTACACCCCTCCCCGAGGCTCCACGCTTACACCATGTAGGAGCGTGGTGACATGGCCGAGGCTCCACGCTTACACCATGTAGGAGCGTGGTGACATGGCCAAGGTTGAAGGCCAGCCCCAAATTCGCCTATGCGATTAAGGATGAGGTGTGTAAATGAGGACACAGCATCTCTGAGCAAGGTGTGTTTAGGCGGAAATCAGGGGTGGAGGTGCCACTGGGGAGGTGCAACATTTCTAGTGATACAAGTCACTGAGGAGCCAGGCCATCACCCAAGGCTCGTGCGACCCAGCTTCTCAGGACAAATATTTATTTAGTCACTGGCCAAATAGAGCCTCATGGGTTGCACTGGGCTGTCGGTATTAGTGGATTTAGGCAGGAAAACAGATGAAGCCAGGTGGTGAGCCCTCGGGGGCCAAAGAGAGTGTGGGAGAGCTCCCTCAGCCCCCAACCACCACCTGTCCACATCCTCATAATGGGCCCCAGTGCTTCCTGGGGTGCCTCTACCTTAAGTCACATGGCATGGGGCATGGTAGCTGACCCCGTTAAGCCTCTGCTTATCTTCCCTTCTGGAACAGCCACAGCCACCTGTGTCAGAGGCAGCCCTTCTAGAAACGTGAGCCGATTAGAGGGTGTGCTGCTATTGCTTCCTGACCAGAAATATCACTCTCCAGCAAAGGGCAAGGTCACGCACGGATGGAGGGCAGTGGGGGGAGCAAAGTTTACCCCACAAAACAGGCAACCCCTAAATCGTTCCTACACCTCCACTGCTACTACCCTGGTTTGAACACTGTGCCCTATATGCCCCTTGGCCTGGGTGAGGGTGCCAGACTCCTTGCTGGGCTCTGCCTCCCCTCCATCCTTCTCATCTGCCCTCAGCTTGGCCAGCAGAGTGACCATGCTGGACCCGGATCAGGACAGGTCACTTTCTGCTCAGACCCCTCTGGAGGTTCCCCATCTCACACGGACTAAAAGCCTATGAGGGGGCCAGGCACAGTGGCTCACTCCTATAATCTCAGCACTTTGGGAGGCCGAGATGGGAGGATCACTTGAGGCCAGGAGTTCGAGACCAGCCTGGGCAACATAGTGAGACTCTACAAAATAATAAAAATGTAGCCAGGACTGGTGGCTTATGCCTTCATGCTTGTAGTCCCAGTTGAGGTGGGAGGATCACCTGAGCCCACAGAGGTTGAGGCTGCAGTGACCTCTGTTGTGCCACTTGCCCTCCAGCCTGGGTGACAGAGCAAGACTCTGTCTAAAAAACAAAAACAAAAACAAAAAAACACCACCTCCCAAAACAAAATAAAAAAAACCTATATTAGTCCATTTTCACACTGCTGATAAAGACATATCTGAAACTGGGAACAAAAAGAGGTTTAATTGGACTTACAGTTCCATATGGCTGGGAAGGCCTCAGAATCATAGTGGGAAGTGAAAGGCACTTCTTACATGGCAGCGGCAAGAGAAAAATGAGGAGGAAGCAAAAGCAGAAACCCTGATAAACCCATCAGATCTCATGAAACTTATTCACTATCACAAGAACAGCATGGGAAAGACCAGTCCCCATGATTCCGTTACCTCTCCCTGGGTCCCTCCCACAACCTGTGGGAATTCTGGGAGATACATTTCAAGTTGAGATTTTGGTGGGGACACAGCCAAACTATATCATTCTGCCCCCTCCAAATTTCATGTCCTCACGCTTCAAAACTAATCCTGCCTTTCCAACAGTCCTCCAAAGTCTTAGCTCATTTCAGCATTAACCCAAAAGTCCAAGGTCCAAAGTCTCATCTGAGACAAGGCAAGTCGCTCTCGTCTATGAGCCTGTAAAATCAAAAGCAAGCTAGTTACTTCCTAGATACAGTGGGGGTACAGGTATTAGGTAAGAACAGGTGTTCTAAATGGGAGAAATTGGCCACAACAAAGTGGTTACAGGGCCCATGCAAGTCCGAAATCCAGCAGGACAGTCAAATTTTAAAGCTCCAAAATGATCTCCTTTGTCTCCAGGTCTCACATCCAGGTCGCGCTTTGCAAGAGGTGGGTTCCCATGGCCTTGGGCAGGTCTGCCTCTGTGGCTTTGCAGGGTACAGCCACTCTCCTGGCTGCTTTCATGGGCTGGCATTGTCTGTGGCTTTTCCAGGCACACAGTGCAAGCTGTTGATGGATCTATCATTCTGGGGTCTGGAGGATGGTGACCCTCTTCTCACAGTTCCACTAGGCAGTGCCCCAGTAGGGACCCTGTGGGGGGGCTCTGACCCCGCATTTCCCCTCCATACTACCCTAGCAGAGGTTCTCCACTAAGCAGAGGTTCTCCTCTGTAGCAAACTTTTGCCTGGGCATCCAGGCGTTTCCATACATCTGAAATCTAAGTGCAGGTTCCCAAACCTCAATTCCTAACTTCTGGGCACTCGCAGGCTCAACACTATGTTGAAGCTGCCAAGGCTTGGGGTTTCCACCCTCTGAAGGCACAGCCTGAGCTGTACCTTGGCTCCTTTCAGCCATGGCTGGAACAGCTGGGACAGAGGGCACCAAGTCCCTAGGCTGCACACAGCATGGGAACCCTAGGCCCAGCTCACGAAACCACTTTTTACTCCTGGGCCTCCAGGCCTGTGATGGGAGGGGATGTCTGGAAGTTCTCTGACATGGTCTGGAGACATTTTCACTGTGGACTTGGAGATTAACATTAGGCTTCTTGCTACTTATGCAAATTTCTGAAGCTGGCTTGAATTTCTCCACAGAAATGGGGTTTTCTTTCTTATTGCATAGTAAGGCTGCAGATTTTCCAAACTTTTATGCTCTATTACCCTTTTAAAATGGAATGCTTTTAACAGTACCCAAGTCACCTCTTGAATGCTTTTCTGCTTAGAAATTTCTTCCACCAGATACCCTAAATCATCTCTCTCAAGTTCAGAATTCCACAAATTTCTAGGGCAGGGGCAAAATGCTGCCAGTCTCTTTGCTAAAACGCAACAAAAGTCACCTTCACTTCAGTTCCCAACAAGTTTTTCATCTCCATCTGAAACCACCTCAGCCTGGACCTTATTGTTCATATCACTATCAGCATTTTTGTTAAAGCCATTCAACAAGTCTCTAGGAGGTTCCAAACTTTCCCACATTTTCCTGTCTTCTTCTGAGCCCTTCAGACTGTTCCAATCTCTGCCTATCACCCAGTTCCAAAGTTGCTTCCACATTTTCGGATGTCTTTTCAGCAGCGCCCCACTCTACTGATGCCAATTTACTGTATTAGTCTGTTTTCACACTGCTGATAAAGACATACCTGAAACTGGTAACAAAAAGAGGTTTAGTTGGCCTTACACAGTTCCACATGGCTGGGAAGACCTCAGAATCATGGTGGGAGGTGACAGGCACTTCTTACATGGTGGCGGCAAGAGAAAAATGAGGAGGAAGCAAAAGCAGAAACCCCTGATAAACCCATCATAACTCATGAAACTTATTCACTATCACGAGAATAGCCCAGTAAAAACCATCTCCATGGCCGGGCGAGGTTCACGCCTGTAATCCCAGCACTTTGGGAGGCCGAGGTAGGTGGATCACGAGGTCAGGAAATCAAGACCATCCTGGCTAACACGGTGAAACCCCATCTCTACTAAAAATACAAAAAAAAAAAATTAGTCGGGCGTGGTGACGGGTACCTGTAGTCCCAGCTATTCCGGAGGCTGAGGCAGGAGAATGGTGTGAACCCAGGAGGCAGAGCTTGCAGTGAGCCGAGATCACGCCATTGCACTCCAGTCTGGGTGACAGAGTGAGACTCCGTCTCAAACAAACAAACCAAACATCTCCATGATTCAATTACCTCCCCAGGGTGCCTCCCACAACCTGTGGGGATTCTGGGAGATACAATTCAAGTTGAGATTTGGGTGGGGACACAGCCAAGCCATATCAAAACCCAAGAGGAAATTTAGACACACAAAGAGGCACAAGGAACTTGCACTCAAAGAACGATGACCACAGGAAGAGACAGCGAGAGAGTGGCCATCTGCAAGCCAGGGACAGAGGTCTTAGGGGAGGAAACCAACCCTGCCAGTACCTTGATCTTGGACTTTCAGCCTCCAGAACTGTGAGAAAATAAGTTTCTGTTGCGTGAGCCACCCAGTGGGTGGTACTTTGTTACCGTGGCCCTACCAGACCAATAGGGCCCTGTAAGTATTTGTTGACTGGAAAGCTGGAAATGACTGTCTCCTCTGCAGCTGCGGATAAGCCTCATTGTTCTTCTTCTTCCTGTATGAAGATGAGCATCCACTGTGCAGTCCTCACTCCTGAGGAATCTGCTGACCCCAGGAAGAGCCACACTGTGATTAGAAGGTTTCCCCAGTCTGTATCAAAGTGTAGACGGGCCACATCAGAGGCTGTCAGGGCATGATTGTACCAAGGTTTTTTTTGAGACAGAATCTGGCTCTGTCACCCAGGCTGGAGTGCAATGGCGCAATCTTGGCTTACTGCAACCTCCGCCTCCTGGGTTCAAGCGATTCTCCTGCCTCAGCCTCCCAAGTAGCTGGGATTACAGGTGTGCGCCAAGACGCCTGGCTAATTTTTGTATTTTTAGTGGAGATGGGGTTTCGCCATGTTGGCCAGGCTGGTCTCAAACCCCTGACCTCAAATGATCCACCTGCCTCAGCCTCCCAAAGTGTTGGGATTACAGGCGTGAACCACCATACCCAGCAAGAGGTGTCTCTTTGATTATGAAAAATACTCTCCCCCATGATCCTCTTGGCATGGCCCATAGGCACCCATGACCTGTCTCATTGATTCAGGAGAAGGACCACATTTTATTATTATTTAGCACTTCGCAAACCTATCGGCAAAGTGCCAGGGTAAGTATTTAAAACACAGCTTGTAACAATGAGAAAACAGCCCACTCAGGAATAAAAGGTCTGTCCACCAGCTGTGGCCTTCTGTGCATTGATGGCCATTTCTGTGCAGTTCTGCCACCTGTACCTGACAGGAGCGGGGCATCTCAGAGCCCATACTGCAGGGAGTTAATGGGAATCTTGTGGCGCATTGGCAAAGCCTTTGTGGGACCTGGGGAGGCCTCTAACTGCCATGCATGCCTCTGCTTGCATGGGTCACAGCTCTTAGCTCTGCTCACACACGGGGCATCTGACTGCACACTGTGAAAAAGGAATTGGAGAAAGATGGGTTTCAGCACAAAAACAGTCTGCAGAACAATAAGCCCCTGGTGACACTGGGTTTGACAGCCCTGGGGACAATGTGAAGAGTCTTTGATTACAGCAAATACCTCTGCTTGTCTCTTCTCTTCTGCAAACTATCCACCCAGGAAGCACATCCAATAGTGGAGGAAAAGGCAGAGACATGCCAAAAGAGCAGCCTCATCTGAAATAAGATCACGAGGACAGGCACGGTGGCTCACGCCTGTAATCCCAGCACTTTGGTAGGTTGAGGTGGGAGGACTGCTTGAGCCCAGGAGTTTGAGACCAGTGTGGGCAACATAGTGAGACCCTGTCTCTAAAACAAACAAACAAACAAAAAAAAAACAAAAACAAAAAAACTCTAAAAATTAGCTGAGTGTGTTTCTGCAGCTGCAGCCACAGTCACTCGGGAGGCTGAGGTGGGAGGAATCGCTTGAGCCCAGGAGGTCAAGGCTTCAGTGAGACATGATCATGCCACCACACTCCAGCCTGGGTAAAAGAGAGAAAACCTGTCTCTAAAAAATTAAATAAAAATGAAATAAGATCATGAAACAAGACACACATTTTGGCTCCAGAGGACCATGAGCTGAAGGATCATGAACCATTTCTGCATAATTCAGCTGGGCCAACAAGTCATTTAACTTTGCAACTGGGATTTAGAGGGGTGAGGACTCTAGGAACAGGTGCCTCCCTCTGAGATGCAGACCTAAGTTAACCTTGCACTGCTGCTGCACCATACGCGTTTTGTCAGTGCCTGATACGGTTCCCAGCACACCTACACCTCTAGGAGCCCAGAAGAGCTGGACTCACGCTTCAGATTCTATGACGTCCACACCCTTCATGAGAGCACATGCAGCCGTCTGCATCATTCGTGGATTATCGTTTTCTTTTTTTTTTTTTTTTTTTTTTTGAGACAGGATCTCGCTCTGTCATCTAGGTTAGAGTGCAGTGGCATGATCATGGCTCACTGCAGCCTTGGCCTCCTGGGCTAAGCAATCCTCCCATCTCAGCCTCCTGAGTAGCTAGAACCTACTATAGTAGGTGTACACCACTGTGCCTGGCTAATTTTTATAAATGTATTTATAGAGATAGGGTCTATGTTGCCCAGGCTGGTCTTGAACTCCTGGCCTCAAGTGATCCTCCTGCCTTAGCCTCTCCAAAGTGCTGAGATTACAGGCATGAGCCGCTGCCCTGCCTGGCCGATTTATATTATTTTTCAAGACATTTGAAGACTCCTTCAGGGTCTGTCTACCCAACCCATTGCTCCAGCAACAATAGGAAGACACCGTCCAGCATGGCCACTTGCTGGGGGGACCCCAGAGAAAGGCCTTTGATGCCTTAAAATCTGCTCTTGGGACAGAGAAAACTGACCCCGGGCTGCAGGGAAGGGAGGTGTAGTCAAGAATGCAGTCTCAGTCCTTGTCCCCCCGTCGTTGCTGCTATTAGCTGGGACCTGTCCAATTGCTGGTGGAAGAGCCTTCTCTTCTAAAACTGAATTGTGGAGACTGAGCTCCCTCATCCCTCCCCAACTCTAAACTCTGATTCTACAAGATCTCAAGTTAGAAAGGACTTTCAAGACAAAATGGTACAAATCTCCAATTTTGCAGAAGAAATGGAGGCCCAGGAAGATGAGAAGTTTTGAGAGTCTCACGGATAATTAGCTGCACTTGGGAGAGTGCGGGACCTGAGCGTGCAGCGTGTGCACTTTTGTGTGTAGGGGGGAGGGGAGAGAGGGGTGCGGAGAGAGGGGTGCAGAGAGAATGCCTTTCTTTTTACAGATCCCTGTAGAGATTTTCTTGACTTTACAGGTGGAACTGAAGATAAATGGATTAGCTAGGTGAATAAGCCTGTATTAAAAACTTTCTGAAAAATCAATTTGAGAGGGAAGATTTGGGAAAATAAAATATGATCAGCTGTGTCGGATAACTTGAATAAATCGATGCCTGCTAGCCTGGTAAACAATTTCTGATCTACGGCTCCCACCGTCTCCTCGCTGGCGATAGTTACCTCAGTAATTGGACGGTGGGATGAGGCCAGGCCAGAATGAAAGCCATTAAAAATGATGTTTCTTCAAGTGAAAATTAATTTATTTGCTGACCAACAAAGACCAAAGTAATTTCAGAATTTTAAGGATGGCGAGACATCATAAAAGTGTTTACACTTTTTACCCCCTCTTTAAATTAGGCGTGGAAATGAAAAACAGACAGACCTCTCTGTGCCCATGCGTGCTACACCAAGTACAGAGGCAACTGACTCATAATAAGAGTAGTTTCCCGAGCGTCTGACAATTTCAGGAGCAAACGTGAAGAGAGGTAGGGCAGGATCGCAGGTCGCGCTACAAGAACCAATATCTCCATGTATGGCAGGAGGGAAATCAAAACAACGTGGACAGTCAGGAGAGGTTTTCTTCCCTGCTCTGGACTTTCTCCACACAATAGCAGAAGTTAGAGAGAAGTCACTTTTGGCACTAGAATCCATCAGCCTCAAGAAAAGATCAAGTCCATTGTTGAGAGCAGATTAAGACCTAAGACTGTGTGGTTTGCACCCTAGCAGGAAAGGCAGGCAGGATGTGGGAAGGGAACGGAAGGAAGTGATGCGGTTGGCCCTGTGGTGACGGTGGGGTAGGCACCTTTGATTCGAAAGGCTCAAGAAAGTCTACAGAGCAGCCAGATGGTCTTAACAGCAATCAGAGCACACCACTCTCTGGCTTAACCCAGGGGTATGAGGAGCCACTCATCGCTTGTAATGTTTTGTTTTATAAAATGCCCTTTAAGTGTATAAAGCCACTTTTTTTTTTTTATTATTATACTTTAAGTTGTATAGGGTACATGTGCATAACGTGCAGGTTTGTTACATATGTATACTTGTGCCATGTTGGTGTGCTGCCAAAGCCGCATACTTTCAATAAAACCAATCCAGAGAAGAAAGGAGCCATCATTTTCACCCACGGATGTCTGTCTGTACACATCTCTTTTTAACTCTGAGTTTAGTGAACACTTTGGGAATTTGAAATTGGTCATCATGGGAACAGCTACACCATAGAAGTCGGCAAACACTCTCAGTCAGACTCCACGTCCCCACTCCACAGCCAGTTGAGCACTTACCAGCACTCCATTGTTTAAACCCTTCTCCGAGCTTCAAACTGCAACAAAAGACCATCTGATTCTTCACGGTGGCCTTTGGGGCCACTTCTCCATGCTCAGTTGTTACATCTCCCCCTTTCACCTACTGTCAACTAACTCACAAGCCTTACTTCTGCTTCTTGGATGCCCTCAGCCTGTCTGCTCTGCCTGGGTTCCTTCCCCAGGTCTTTGCCTGTCTTCTTCTCTTTCGTGCCTCAGCTAAAGCGTCACCTCCCCAAGAGGTCTTCTCTGACTCCGTCTTTTTTTTCTTTTTTTTGGTCACTGTTACATCATCTTTTTATTTTCTTCACAGCACTTATCTCTCCTTTTATATATATGATTATATATTTATGTATAATATATATGGGGTCTTGCTCTGTTGACCAGGCTGGAGTGTAGTGGTGCAATCATGGCTCACTGCAGACTTGAACTCCTGGGCTCAAAGGATACTCCCACTTCAGTCGCCTGAGTAGCTGGGACTACAGGCATGCACCACCACACCTGGCTACTATTTCATTTTTTTTTTTTTTTTTTTTTTTTTTTTTAGAGACAGGGTCTTGCTACGTTGCCCAGGCTGGTCTGGAACTCCTAGCCTCAAACCATCCTCCACCTCAGCCTCCCAGAGCACTGGAATTCCAGGCATGAGTCACTGTGCCTGGCCTTTATCCCTCCTTAAAATCCTCATTTGCTTGCTTGATTGTTGTATGTCATGCTTGCTTGATTGTTGTATGTCATGCTAGAACACAAAACTTCCTTGAGCGTGGGGCCTTCAGTTTCTCTTTTCCTCCAAGCCCAGCTCCGTCCCTGCTACACACTAAACTCTCCATCAATAGTTACTGAACTGAATGAATAAATGGTGCAGATCCTCAAACACGACCATGGGCAAGTCAGCCTTCTGAGGTAAGCAGTGTGCCTCCATTTCTGTCCTCTAAGTCAGTAATTTCAGAGAATATCCCACTTTTAGTGACTAAACCCCTCAAGGGAATACGTTTCTCTACTTAGCTCCTCCTGGGTGAAAGGGGCCAGAACAGCCCTGGAAGAGGCTGAGCAATGAAAAGGGGCGTTGCATGCAAACCCAGCCCAGTAACTCCTCTGTCGAGTGACACTTCCTGGTGCCCTGTCAAAAACTACAGGCAGGCCGGGCGCAGTGGCTCACGCCTGTAATCCCAACACTTTAGAAGGCTGAGACAGGTGAGTCACCTGAGGTCAGGATTTCGAGACCAGCCTGGCCAACATGACAAAGTCCTGTCTCTACTAAAAATACAAAAATTAGCCAGGCATGGTGGTGCATGCCTGTAATCTCAGCTACTCAGGAGGCTGGGGCAGGAGAATCACTTGAACCCAGGAGGCAGAGGTTACAAGAGGCAAAGGTTGCAGTGAGCCGAGATTACGCCACTGCACTCCAGCCTGGGTGACAGAGACTCTGTCTCAAAAAAGAAACAAAACAAAACAAAACAAAACAAAAACTACAGGCAGCCCCACCAATGGCAAGAGAAGTGCAGACTGAAATTCTTTTTGAGATGGAGTCTCGCTCTGTCGCCCAGACTGGAGTGCAGTGGTGCAATCTGGGCTCGCTGCAAGCTCCGCCTCCTGGGTTCATGCCATTCTCCTGCTTTAGCCTCCCAAGTAGCTGGGACTACAGGCACCCGCCACCATGCCCAGCTAATTTTTTGTATTTTTAATAGAGACAGGGTTTCACCATGTTAGCCAGGATGGTCTCGATCTCCTGACCTCCTGATCCGCTGCCCACTGTGGCCTCCCAAAGTGCTGGGATTACAGGCGTGAGCCACCGCGCCTGGTGTGAAATTCCATTCTTTAAAACTCTCAGATGAAAGGGAAAGAATTTGGTAACAGACTATGCTGGAAAATGTATCAAAACATGAACTCTTACATGTGGCTTGTGGGAGCTTAAACTGTACCACCTTTGGGGATCTCTATTAAAAATGCAAATACACATCCCCCTTGACCTAACAATTCTGCTTCTAGGAATTTATCCAACTGATTTATATTCACACAGGTGCAAAATTAAGAGCAAGGTTATTAATTGCAACAAAAGATGGGAAGCAACGTAAAGGTCCCTGGGTAAGGGGTTAGTTAAGCAAATTACGGCACATGCACAAAAGAGAAAAAAGAGAACGAGGAAGTTCTTTATTTGTATATTAGTACACGATCTTCAAGGAATGGTCTTCAAGATGTGTTAAATGAACAGCGGGTATATGCTATCATTTGTGAAATGAAGGGCAAAGGGAGGAGTGTGTGCTCGCACCCCCACCCCCCACACCACCATGCTTGTACAGGCATGCCTGAGAGATATTGAGGGATTTAGATCCAGACCACTGAGATAAAGCAACTCACATACATTTTTTTGGCTTCCCAGTGCATATAAAAGTTACATTTACAGGCCGGGCGCGGTGGCACACGCCTGTAATCCCAGCACTTTGGGAGGCCGAGGCAGGTGGATCACAAGGTCAGGAGTTCGAGACCAGCCTGGCCAATGTGGTGAAACCCTGTCTCTACTAAAAATACAAAAATTAGCTGGGCTTGATGGCATGCGCCTGTAGTCCCAGCTACTTGGGAGGTTGAGGCAAAAGAATTGCTTGAACCTGGGAGGCGGAGGTTGCAGTGCGCCAAGATCGCACCACTGCACTCCAGCCTGGGTGACAGAGGGAGACTCCACCCCCAAAAAAAAAAAAGTTGCATTTACACTGTACAACTGATTGTTTTTTTTTTTCTTAAGACAGGGTCTCTCTCTGTCTCCCAGGCTAGAGTGCAGTGGCACCATCAGTTCACTGCAACCTCCACCTCCCAGACTCAACTGATCCTCCTACTTCAGCCTCCCTAGTAGCTGGGACTACAGGCACACACCACCACACCCAGCTACTTTCTGTATTTTTTGTAGAAACGGGGCTGGTCTTGAACTCCTGGACTCAAGCAATCCTCTCGCCTTGGCCTCCCAAAGTACTAGGGTTACAGGCATGAGCCACTGTGTCCAGCCTTATATACTGTAATCTTTTAAGTGGAATAGCACTGTCTTTAACAAAACATACACAGCATACGCCAAGAACACTTTTGGAAAACTATAAGAAATTGGGGACCTGGCTGACTCTGGGCAACAGGCCAGGGGACTGAGGAGCAAGGGTGAGGGGAAGACTGTTTGCTGTGCTTTTTGAACGTGAACCCTATGGTGAGTATATCTCCTATCCAAAATTTATATTAAAACATTTTAAGCTAGGCCAGGCATGGTGGCTTACGCCTGTAATCCCAGCACTTTGGGAGGCTGAGACGGGTTAGTCACTTGAGGCCAGCCATTCAAGACCATCCTGGCCAACATGGCGAAACCCCGTCTCTACTAAAAATACAAAAATTAGCTGGGCATGATGGTGGGCACCTGTAATCCCAGCTACTCAGGAGGCTGAGGCAGGAGAATCACTTGAACCCAGGAGGTAGAGGTTGCAGTGAGCCAAGATTGTGCCACTGCACTCCAGCCTGGGTGACAGAGAAAGACTATCTCAAAAAAAGCAACAAAAACAAAACAAACAAAAAAACACAAAAAAATATTTTAAAGCTATAGACTTGGCCCCAATCTACGGTGCCAAAATCCCTTGGGAGACAGAAAATTCTTTATTTTAGTTTAGTTATATAAAGAAGTCAGGGTCTCGCTCTGTCACCCAGGCTGGAGTGCAGTGGCGTGATCTCAGCTCACTGCAACCTCTGCCTCCCGAGTTCAAGTGATTCTTCCACCTCAGCCTCCCGAGTAGCTGGAATTACAGGTGCCCGCCACCATGCCTGGCTAATTTTTCTATTTATTGTAGAGATAGGGTTTTGCCATGTTGCCAAGGCTGGTCTTGAACTTCTAGGCTCAAGCAATTCTCCCGCCTCGGCCTCCCAAAGTGTTGGGATTACAGGCATAAGCCATCACGCCCAGCCCCTAGCGAAACTTTACCTCCTTTCTTCCCTATGGAAGATAAACTCGAGAGGAACAACTCCTAACTGACCCGCTGCTCTCTTCACTGACCTGCTGGTGTCTCCAACTGTCCTTGGCTTCTGAATGTTGGCGAGCTTAGGGCTCAGCCTGAGACCTCACCTACGGTCACCTGCTTGGTGACACACCCCGGGCTCCAGCCAGGACCCCTCTCCTGATCTTCTGACTCCTGAACTCCAGGCTCCTGTAACCAGTTGCCGCCTCCTCATCTTCACTTGAATTTGGTCATCTCAAAGCCAACACGTCCCCCTGCCGCAGTGTACCTCACCCCTACGGGCCTCTCGTTTTGTAAATGGCAATGCTATGCTTCCAGCTGTTCAGGTTCATAACCCTACAGTAATCCTCTCATCTCGTGTCCCACATGTCACTTGTCAGCAGATGCAGGAGCCCCATTTTCGTCTGTATCCAGAATCCAGTCACTTCCCACCGCCTTGCCTGCAGCCATCCCTCCTCCCAACTCCCTCCGCTCACCTGGATGACTGTTAGAGCCTGTGGATTGACTTCTCCACATTCCTCCCCCAAACCCAGCCACCGTGATCCAATCCGGTTAAAGCCTAACTCAGGCCACTCTTCTGTTAGGCTCCCAGAGCTTTCCTATCTCAAAGTCCAGAGTGCTTGTGGCATGCCATCAGGCCCTGTCCAAGTTTCCTCCTCCTTCGCTTCGTCTCCTGCCACTCTCCCTCCCGGGCTCCTGCAGTGGCGGCCACAGTCCCAGTCCCCTCTGGCTCTGCCTCCGGTGCACCAAGCACAGGGCATTTGCACTTGCCATTCCCTCTGCCTGAAATTCTTCCAGACAACTACATCGCTTGCCTCCCCACTTCCTTCAGGCCTTTACTCAAACAGCACCTCTTCGAGAGGTCTTCCTTATCCCCTGTATCTACAGCTGCGAGCCTCCCGCCCTCGGCCTCCTTCTCTCTACCTACCTCACGCCAACACTCCCTCCCCCGCTGTTCCCAAGCCCTTCTTGCCATGCAGCAAACCATGTGCTTTACTTATTGTGCATATTGCCTGGAAAGGGTACTCCATGAGAACAGGAATGCTCACAGCTGTCCTAGCATCTGGAACAATGCACCTAGTGGGTGCTGAATGACTATCTGTGGAATGAGTGAGTCCTCTGCTCGGCTCCTGGTCAGTGGCCACCAGCCTGCCTGTGTCTGTGCTGCACCGTGGACAGCCCTCAGGGGCTTCTCTGACAGGTGCACACTGCAGGCCCGGGCATCACACCCGTGCATGGGCTACCACCCTGACTGCACTTCCCAGGCAGAGTCCTAATGTCTGCTCTGCCTTTGGAGCTGCTCTGAAGTTACCCTGGAGCATAGACCAGATGTCTGGATGCCCACGGAGGCTAGACAGGGCACAAAAATGAGGGACTCGGGCCTGGCGAGGGAAGGTACAGGCCCAGCCCGAGGGACAGCCACTGCTCAGCTCTGGCCAGTGGGTACCAGGCATGGATGTGTTTTACAGTCATTAAAAGTCTTTGGTTTTTCCAAACCAAAGACATTCTGGATTTCTGGATTTTTTTTTAAAAAAATGGGATGGCTGGGCACCATGGCTCATGCCTGTAATCCCAAAGCTTCAGGAGGCTAAGACGAGAGAACTGCTTGAGCCAGGAGTCTGAGGCTAGCCTGGGCAGCATACCAAGACTCTGTCTCTATAAATCATTTTTTAAAAGTTAGCTGCATGTGGCAGCGCATGCCAGTGGTACCAGCTCCTCAGGAGGCTGAGGTGGGAGGAACATTTGAACCCAGGCAGCCGAGACTGCAGTGAGCTGTGATTGTGCCACCGCACTCTAGCCTGGGTGACAGAGCTAGACTCCATTTCATAAATAATAAAGAGGCCAGGCATGGTGGCTCACACCTGTGATCCCAGCACTTTGGGAGGCTGAGGCAGGCAGATCACTTGAGGTCAGGATGTTGAGACCAACCTAGCCAACACGGCAAAACCCCATCTCTACAAAAAATACAAAAATTAGCTGGGTGTGGTGGTACATGCCTGTAATCCCAGCTACTCAAGAGACTGAGGCACGAGAATCACTTGAACCCAGGAGGCAGAGGTTGCAGTGAACTGAGATCACGCCACTGCATTTCAGCCTGGTGGACACAGTGATATGGTATCTCAATAAATAGACAATTAAATGGCTCCTAACTTTTCAAAGCAGAAGACTTAAACATTCTCAACATGTATATACCTACTACGTATCCACAAAGTTTTGTTAAATGAAGTTAGAAAAACTTTCAACACTGAGAGTTTAATCAATGATGTACATCTTCAAGGTCTTTAGTCTGTGGCATCTTTATAGACCTTGACCAGAAAGCTGAGACCTTCTGACTGGGTAAAGAGGAGATGTCCTGTGATAGAGTTTATCTGCAGCGTAACTTGGTAGGAAAAATTCTATTTTATCATATTCCATAGTTTTTTTTGTCTTTGAGATGTAGTCTCGCTCTGTCACTGAGGCTGGAGTGCAGTGGCATGGTCTCGGTTCTCTGCAACCTTCAATTCCTGGGTTCTAGCCATTCTCCTGCCTCAGCCTCCTGAGTAGCTGGGACTACAGGTACCCACCACCACACCCAGCTAATTTTTGTATTTTTAGTAGGAACGGGGTTTCACCATGTTGGCCAGGTTGGTCTCGAACTTCTGACTTTAGGTGATCCACCTGCCTCGGCCTCCCAAAGTGCTGGGATTGCAAGTGTGAGCCACTGCGCCCGGCCTCTCCCATACTTTTCTAAGGAGGGTGGATCCCGGGAGAATCTTGTTCATGGAGCTCAGGACCACCCTCTTTGTTGCATGGCCTTCAATGGCCTTTTCTCTGCTTGAAGGAAATGTGAATGAGTCCATGTAGGGAGGCAGGCTTGGAAGACCCAGACTGAGTTCTACTGCTTTTGTGGAAAGGAGCAAAACTTGGGGAGAAGATTGGGAGGCAGGTGGACGATGGGTTGGGGATGCAGGAGGGAAGAGACCGAGAATGAGGCAGGTGAAATGGAGATTTTTATTCACTGAGAACTGCAGGGTGTTCAGTATTGACCCCTCCCCCCTTGCCCTTCATACAAAATCTTCAGTAAAATGTATGCAGTTGACTCAGTGTTTATCCCAGTGGAATTCACCTTGGAGGGAACTTGAATGGGGAGGGAAGGCAACCACTGACATAAGCCATTGTGGCAAAAATTAGTTTTAAATACTGATCAGAAGTTAGCGGCACTGACCCAGCAATTCCACTCCTGGGCTTATATCCAGAATTGACGACAGGTGTTCAAACAAAAACGTGTACCGAGTGTTCACAGCAGCCCTATTCACAAGAGTCAAAGTTGGGAAGCACCTAAATGCCCGTGAACAGATGAGCAGCTAAACAAAGTGTGATAGACAGTCATGCCTTGTTATAAGCGAGGGCTTAGGGTCCAGGAACCCCAAATTTACCAAAATCCGTGCATATTCAAGTCCTACAGTTGGCCCTGAGGAACCCATAAGAAAAGTTAGCCGTCCATATGTACAACTTTCACATCCCACAAATACTGTATTTTTTATTTGGTTGAAAAATATCCATGTATAAGTGGACCCTCACAGTTCAAACCCACGTTGTTCAAGGACCAACAGTATTTCTACAATGGAATATTATGTGGCCATAGAAAGGAATGAGATTCTGATACAGGCTACACGTGGATGAACCCTGAAAATGTCATGCTAAGTGATAAGACCACCTGTCATGATTCTATTTCTCTGAAATGTCCAGAGTGGGCAAGTCTATAGAAACAGAAAGTCAATCAGTGGTTGTTTATGGCTGGGTGGGGGCCTGTGGGGGTAGTAGTCAGCTACAGGTAAGCGATTTCTTTGAGGTCATGAAAATGTTCTAAAATTGACTGTGGTGATGGTTACACTACTCTGTGAATATACAAAAATTCATGCATTGTACACTGTAAATAGGAGAATTGGCCGGGCATGGTGGCTCATGCTTGTCATCCCAGGACTTTGGGAGGCTGAGGAGGGCGGGTCACTTGAAGCCAGGAGTTTGAGACAAGCCTGGGCAACATGGCAAAACCCCGTCTCTACTAAAAATACAAAAATTAGCTAGGGGTGGTGGCATATGCCTGTAATCCCAGCAACTGGGGAGGCTGAGGCAGGAGAATTGCTTGAATCAAGGAGGTGGAGGTTGCAATGAGCTGAGATCGCACCACTGCACTCCAGCCTGGGTGACAGAATGAGATCCCATCTCAAAAAAAAAAAAAAAAAAAATTGTGTAGTGTGTGAATTATATCTCAATAAAGCTGTTTAAAAATGTCAAAGTTGATGGCACGCCCGTGGATGATTCACAAAACACCACGTGGCGTGGTGCGCCCACTGGAAACCACAGCCTGAGGCATGCTCAGGTGCAGGGAGGGCCTGGACTAGAAGCTTTCAGAAAGAACTCTCTCCCTGACCAGGATTCAGCTCCAACTCTGGGATTCCACAACCCTTGGATGGAACAACAGCCTCTTCAGCTGTACCAAAGCAAGGAAGGGATGGAAGAACAAAGAATCCCCAACGCCCTCTCCCAGCCAAACAGCCAAGGCCTCATCTCAACCTTCCATAGCCCCTGCGTGCATGCTGTATTTTATAAACTCATGTCAGCAGCTAAGATAACATGTGCGTGCTTAGAATTAAGTCCTTTTTAATACTAGAGATGGGGGGAACAGAAATCAGTCAAGAGGAGGAAGAGGAGGGACTTGAGTGTTCCCTGTCTTGCCTTGCATGTGCCTTAAAACCTGAGGGCCTGGCCGGGCGTGGTGGCTCATGTCTGTAATCCCAGCACTTTGGGAGGCCAAGATGGGCGTATCATCCAAGGTCAGGAACTTGAGACCAGCCTGGCCAACATGGCGAAACCTTGTCTCTACTAAAAACACAAAAATTAGCCAGGCGTGGTGGTGTGAACCTTTAATCCCAGCTACTCAGGAGGCTGAGGCAGGAGAATCACTTGAACCCAGGAAGTGGAGGCTGCCGTGAGCTGAGATCACACCACTGCAACTCCAGCCTCACGACAGAGTAAGACTCTGTCTCAAAAACCACCGCCGCCACCACCACCAAACAAACCTGAGGACCTGTGGCAGCATAACCAGTGCAGCCATGGGTTTGATCAGAAACCGCCCAGCTTGGTAGAGACTGATGAGGGTCAGGACACAGGACTCAGGGATCCTGTGTGTCGATTTTTGAGCACTGATGCCTTTGAACAAAGTGCATAGGAAGCATTTTGGAGTCCCGGGGCTTGGCTGCAAATGTTAAAGTGCTACTGACGGGGGTGATGACACACATTCTCTTGAGGATGGTCTGTCACTGGCTTCCTTGAATACTGGACCTTCTTGGAAGGCAAAGCAAGCCTAGATCCTCAGTGACAACCTGGTGACAAGACTGCTGGTGACAAGCAGCAGCCCGAGCTGCTGTGGCTGCTGCCTTTCTCTGCATTGCTGTACTCTCAGGCCCTGCTCCTGGCCACACCCCTTCCCTGTGTCCCCTTATAGCCTTGACCAGCCGCTTCCAGAGCCTTCATCACCTCAGTCTCCTTAAATCTCAGCATCTTCACTTTTCATCAGCAGGACAAGAATGACACTTACCTGAGACAGTTGTCTTTATGGATGTTTAATGAGCGGATTCACGGGAAGCACCAACCACAGGGGCTTAGTGAGAGGCTGCAATAGGTAGAAAGTTTGTTCCTACCTGAATGTTACACTGGACAGGAGTATGGTACCCCAATATGATCAGGCTCTAGCTGAGCTGGCGAGACAAGGTCTTGGGTGCCGCTCCCTCCTTCTGAATGTCTGACTGTGCTCCAGGAAGAGCCCTCCGTCTATGAATACCAAAGCATAACCCTTAGCCACTTTAAGGTAGACGGTGGCTTCTCCCCAGCCACGCCCTAGCATTGCCCTTCCTCCTGAAGGGTTACACAGCGGCCCCAGGGCCCCAGATGAAGTCACCCTACAGCTTCCAGCTGGCTGGCCCCTCCTGTCCTTGCAGGCTGGCATCCTGTCTGCAAGCTTGCCTTAGCACACCATGGGGGTGGGCCACATGGGTCTCCACCCTCCTGACTGGCAATTGACTGTTCCCAAGAAGCAGGCTATGCTCGAGTGCAGCTGCCGAGTAGGCTCTGAGCACAGCCCTGGGCTCCACAGCCACGTGCACGCCCCTTTCTCTGAACGCCAACCCGGGTGTCCGGCCACCATCAAGGTGACTGTGAAGTACTTCAGGCTGTGCGCTTTCCATTCCACAAAAATCATCACTGGGAGCCCCTTTGATTTCCAGGGAAATTGGGGCTTCTTGCTACACTTTCTGTCAGGCCGGCACTTTGAACAAGCTCACTCCATAATTTCGAGTTTGAATCTCGTTTTAAATGGCAGTTAAAAATTGTATGTGGCAGTTCACAATGAAATTTAGCTTGACAGCTTGGACATAAAACTAAAAATAAATGACTTCACATCCAAATAATAAGTAATAACAATGTTAGCCTGCATAAGAATAGCAGGGCTGGATTCAAATACAATATTAATTTTAGGAATATGAGTGACTGGGGAGAGACAGAGGCAAAGAAACAAATCCTTCATATAGCAATCGGCTCCTCTTATCCCCCAGGCAACTGGCTGCCTTTCACCTCCGCGGCACAGCAATTATGTGGTGTAATGGAGGCAGCGCAAATAAGCAGAAAGATTTTATTAAACCAAATGAGCAAATCATCTGCGTATTATTGCGATTTGATTGACACTGACAAGTGTTGAGCAGACGCGGATGTGAATATGATAAAGAAGCTTGCAGCAAAGCTCTTGATAATGTTACTCTTGATAAAGTTGCCTGGCCACCCTCTCTAAGTAAATAAAGGGGAGAGGAATATGACGCATATTAATTCACCCAGTTTGCAGCCTACTGGAAGACAAGAGGGGAAAAAAAAGTTGCAATGGGTTCAGCGCGTGGCATTTTATATGAATACCAAAATTGCATTCATGATTCACATAGACTTTACGATAATATATTAATATTAAAACTAAAGGTCATTCCACATAACAGTTAAGCTGCCTGAGCTTCAACCTTTATACCAATAACAGACTCTAGAAAGTAAGGAAGAAATATTTGAATACTCTAAAAAAATTTTTTTTTTTTAATTTGGAAGGATTGCTGGCTAACGCTAGCACAGGTGGCCCCTCACCCACCTGCCTTCTCCGGGGACAATTAAAGGGCTACCTCAAGGATGGCTGCATTTGAGACAGCTGGTGCTGCCGAGCGAGGAAAGGTGATTAATTGCCACAGGCCTTCGGGCCCTCGTACAGGGCTACGTCTCACTAATGATTCCCTTATGAGCTGGAGGAGCTCCTGCCATCGTCAGAGCTCCACGGAGTCAGCACAAAACTTTACTCAGCTGCTCAGGGCGCTCCCAGCAAATGGCCCAGCGTGAGGAAGGCTCTGTCTAGGACGATTTAGGGGGAGACCTGCCTGGAGGCAGGGGGCTGGCCACGATGACCTCTGGAGCTCCCCTCAGGGGGTGGTTTGCTCCCATTCTGTCAGTTGGGCCGACTCACACAAAAGATTGTCCTGGGTGGGTGGACAGACCCGGAGAATTTTCCTGGAAGAGGGGCTTAAAGAAGAAAATGGAGACAAGGGTAGTCTGCTCGTCCACATTGAGGTGCTGTCCACGCAAAGCAGACAGCCATTTCCATAGAGTAAGTGAAACCAGTGTGAGAGAAGGAAGTATTTATGCTGGAAAGTTGATCTGGCCCTCAGACTCACGGGCAGATTCAGAGGTCTTGCCTACTGAGACTGGGCAGCCAGGGAGCCTGGTGGCTAGAGTCAGCTTGTCCAGGCTCAGAGCCCACTGTGCCTCATTTAAGATAACTCTGCATCCAGTGACCTCTACAGTAGCTTGAAATTGGTGGGAGTAGTTACACCATGGCAATTGGCCATTGTGGATGTAGTTACACCATGGCAATTGGCCATTGTGGGTGTAGTTACACCATGGAAATTGGCCATTGTGGATGTAGTTACACCATGGAAATTGGCAAGCACTATAAATCAGGACTCCTCCCCAACAGCTCATTTTAAAACATTTTAACAGCACCCCACTGGCTGACTCAGGGCACAGACACCTGGCTATTTTATCTAGAACTGACTGAGTCTTTATGAAAGCCAATTTGGTGCAAAACAAGAGGGAAGAAAAAGGCTGAACTCACTTCAGCCTACACAATAATGCTAACAACTTCTCTAGGTGATTTTCTACCTCTTTTGGGGAAAGAATTCGGGTACTCTGGCTTCCAAGCTCCTCTCTAAGGCAGCGCCGGAGTAAATGGGGTGGGACATGGGGGTGTTGCTGAAAATGCCTGGGTCTTGTGGAAGGTGTCCTTGTCTGCTGATTACCGCTGACCTTGCTGGCATCCTAAACGGGTGAACTCAGGCTCTGGTCTCCCTCGGCCTGGTCGCTCTCGGGGCCTGGCTCAGCCTCGCCCTCCCCCAGCCTTCTGGCCTCGTTAGGCCTCCCTCATCTGCTGTGGAGTCACCTGGCCCATGCTGAGGGGGAAGTGCCTGGGTTGTGTCCACACCTCCAGGGAGCAGAAGGCCGCCCAGAAATCCCACGCAGCTCCTCTGCCGGACCACGACCACCCACCCTACTTTGCTTATCCAGGTGGATGGAGAACGAGCAGGGGATCTATTTCCAGGTTCTCAAGGGGAGTTGAGGCAGAGATAACCTCTTCCTTTAGCCTTCTCTTAGTCCTTTATCTTACACCTTTCCCGGCCAAGATGTGAAGGAGAGAGGTCAGGACACACGTCCAACTTCACCTCTCGTCCATCTCTGTCTCTCCCACCATCCTCCTCCTGCATCGGCCAAGGTCAATGTTTCTCAATGTGTTCATGCTACCAGTCATGACCCATTCCTGGGAGAGTGACTGAAGTCAAGGGGTTATGACCAGCATTAATACACATTTTAAAAGAATTAAAATGATAAATTGTCACAAATAAGGCTACGAATTGTTTTCTAAAATTTGTTTTGTGTACATGTCTGTGTGCACACACGAATGTCCTGCTGTGGGTCATGGAAAAAATATGTGGCAGCCACTCTTCTGCATGATATTCTATCACAGAGCGACAGGCTGCTTATCCCAAGGCACACACGGTTGTCTTCTCCACATGGGAGATCTCTAAGCACTGAGGCTTCCTAGCCTAGCTCTTGACTTGCTGAGGATATTTGTCTTAAAAAAAAAAAGAAAAAAAAAAAAAAAAAGGAAATCTTCAGGTCTGGTTTGCCATGCAAAGTCCACTTATGAATGTCAAAACCTGAGCATAATTCTCTTGCATTTCCACTGTAAACAAGCGTGACCTCTCCCACTCCTTGAAGATGACCAATGCCTCTGGCCAACTGGGGAGAGGCTCGTTTTCAGAAAGGCCAAAGAAAAAAGGAATTAATATATTTTTTCAAACAACATCTCTTGTTCTATGCTAATGGTGTAAGAGGCTGTCGGGCTGACCCCCCATCTATGGGGCCCTCCTCGGTTCGCCAGCGGCGCATGGGTAGCGATGGACACTGAGCTGCGCTTTCTCAAGAGGTGCTCAGAGCTAAACTGATCTGCATCTGAGAAGCCTCCGCTGTCCATCCTGTTGCCAGTGCCATGAGCCACACTTGGCTTTAACCAGCAAATCTATGTGCGATTGTGCAAAAGCCGAGTTAAGTGGCTCAGAGGTTCCTTCTACCAGGACTAAGCCAGGTTGTTCTTGTCATCACTTTTTGCCACCTCCCCTCCCCTCTAGAGGGTCAGTTTTAGGAGGGCAGAGAATGTGTCTGCTTAACTCATCCTCACCCTCAGTCCTAACAGAGCATCTGAGGCATTTGGTATTGAAGTTGTGTAGAATAAATGAAGGTGGGATGGGTGTAGTCGCTCATGCCTGTAATCCCAGCACTTTGGGAGGCTGAGGCGGGCGGATCACCTGAGGTCAGGAGTTCAAGACCAGGCTGGCCAACATGGCCAAACCCATCTCTACTAAAAATACAAAAATCAGCTAGGTGTGGGTGGTGGGTGCCTGTAATCCTAGCTACTCAGGGGGCTGACGCAGGAGAATCACTTGAACGCAGGAGGCATAGGTTGCAATGAGCAGAGATCGTGGCCATTGCACTCCAGCCTGGACGACAAGAGCGAGACTCCATCTCAACAAAAAAAGAATAAATGAATGTGAACTTATGTGGGAGAAGTGGCAAATCTATATTCCTTTAAAGTATTTCTCTAATGCTGGGGTGTCTAATTTTTTGGCTTCCCTGGACCACATCGGAAGAAGAATTGTCTTGGCTCACATATAAAAAATACACTAACACTACAGATAGCTGATGAGCTTTAAAAAGATGCCCCAGAAATCTCATGTTTTAAGAAAGTTAGGCCTCATTCAAAGCCGTCCTAGGCCACAGGCAGCCCGTGGGCCAAAGGTTGGACGAGCTTGCTCTAACGGGTTCCGGGGATTATTATTAAATTTGGTCTTAATCATGCCACAACAATAAGGCCAAAACACTTCTTGTGTGTTCTTTTACAAATCTGCAAACAGGCAGAAACCTGAGAGACAAATTAGGTGATTTCTGGTGTGCCAATCTTTTTATAAAACGTTATCACTTTTGTTTATTGTTTCAGAAGAGTATTTTAACAGCCCATCATTTAAAGTAAATGTATAGCTCACTGTGCACCACAGCAGAGCATTGTGTATCCTTTGTGTCTTTAAATACTACCATTACTGCTAGTAAAAGTGAGATACACACCCATCAATATGTTTTATGCCCTTCTGTTCAGGAATACATACAATGATAACATCATTCCCTATTTAATTTTGAATACTAGTCTGAGGGGAAAGTAAACAAGGCTATATATTTTTTGGAGTAATAGGTCTCTCAATTCTACAAAATTTCAAGGGATAAAATCAGTCAGATATATCTTAAATGCTAACTGCCGTTTCCCTGTGCTCTTAACAGGATTGAAAACCACAATGGTAGGATATTCAGTGTCTATAAGATATATGTATTCTAATCCTTGCTTTATGGCCTACAATAACCAAAACCTTATTTTAAATGAACAATTTTCCCAAAGTACCATTTTCAATACTATTTTCCTATTTCCTACGCACAGTGCAGACTTTGTAACCTGGTGCTGAAGGCACATGTAAGCTGAACCTTTGTTACTTCCCCAATCTTACTGACTCATTTGTATTAAGTTCCAGAATACATGTTAGGTTTTGGCAAGACAGATAAGACCTGTACAAGAGGGAAACCAAATTCCAGATAATGGTAGGTGCTGTGAAGGAAATTCACAGGGTAAAAACGGACAGACAGCACTTTGGATGGGAGAGGGTGGCTTTGGGTAGAGATGTCAGGGAGGCACTGGGGAGGCGCTATGGGATCTGAGGGCCAGCTGTGGGAAGGACCAGGTAGTCCCAAGGCCTTAGGAAGGGGAGTACCTGGCCTATTCAGAGTGAGTGGAGGGGGAGGGGTGACCTGAGAACAGGTGCGTGTGGTCAGATCACACAAGGCCTCCAGAATCACAGTGAGAAATGTCAGTTTTATGTTAGAGAAATTTGAAGTTAAATATTGCATAGTGGCTTTATTCTTCATTGCCAAAAGACAGGGAAAAACTCAAATGTTCCTTGCCTGGCGGACAGGTAGGCAAACTCTGTACATCCTTTTAAAGGCATACTACTCAGTAATGAAAAGGAATGATGGGTACACGCAAAAACATGGGTGAATTTCAGATGCGTTATGCCAAGGAACAAAAGCCAGACTTTGTGGGAGTCATCCATTGCTGCCAACAAAACGATTCCTGAACTTGGCAGGAGCAGGGAAGTACAATCCTACTGTGTATTTGGAAGGAAAACTTGAAGGACAGCACAACAGCCTGTTGTAGAAGTTGTAACTGCCTACTTGGGAGGCTGAGGTGGGAGAATCGCTTGAACCCGGGAGGTGGAGGTTGCAGTGAGCCGAGATCACGCCACTGCACTCCAGCCTGGGCAAGAGTGAGACTCCGTCTCAACAAAAAAAAAAAAAAAAAAAAAAAAAAAAAGTTACAACCGTGTCTCTGTCTTACTTCTAGGGAGAGTCCTGTGATTCTTCACAAATGCACCTCCTTGGCGCTTCGCGAGGTGGAAGAGACAGAAGCGCGCCATTCACAGTACTTGTTATTCACATTCCTCATTATTCACATTACTGGAAGCAAAATGTACTATTGTATTGAGTCAGCTGGCGAAAGAGAAGTGTCCCGTGACATAGTACAAGCTGTGACAGGCAGTGAGATGGCAGGGACTGGGGTGACCAATGCAGGGTTGCACAGCCACAGAGTCCCGTGCTGGTTCTCCCACTGACACCTGTGTTTCCCCAGACTCTCAACACTTCACTTATTTTTATTTTTTTTTGGAGATAGAATCTTGCTCTATTGCACAGGCTGGAGTGCAGTGGCACCATCTCAGCTCACTGCAACCTCTGCCTCCCAGGTTCAAGTGATTCTTGTGCCTCAGCCTCCTGAGTAGCTGAGATTACAGGTGCACACCACCACATCACACCTGGCTAATTTTTTTTTTTTTTTTTAAGTGGAGACTGGATTTTACCGTGTTGACCAGGCTGGCCTTGAACTCCTGACCTCAGATGATCTGCCTGCCTTGGCCTCCCAAAGTGCTGGGATTACAGGCGTGAGCCACTGAGCCTGGCCCCAGACCCTCAACACTTCAGAGCCTCAGTTTCCCTCACCTGCGAAAGTTGTGCCTAGGATCTCTAAGGTCCCTTCCATCTATAAACTGTCATCATTCTGTGATTTAATGACACACTGCTTCTTGTGCGACAAGCTGGGAGCTCCCTCAATCCCTGAAGCACATGCCCATGCCTCTTCCAGGGTCATTTGGATACCACCTGTGTGCTTTATGCCGCATCTGCTGGCCACCTGCTCTACTGGTCGCTTATCCTGTTCCTTCAAATGAACTCACTTTTTAAAGCAAATTTAAATGGATTTATTTTAAAAGTAAACTTTTGACAGGGCACAGTGGCTCACGCCTATAATCCCAGCACTTTTGGAGGCCAAGGTGGGCGGATCACTTGAGCCCAGGAGTTTGAGATCAGCTTGGCAACATAGTGAGACCATGTCTCTACAAAAAATACACACACACACACACACACACACACACACACACACAAGCCAGGGATGGTGGCGCATGCCTGTAGTCCCAGCTACTTGAGGGGGTGGAGATGAGAGGATTGCTTGAGCCTGGAAGGTTGAGGCTGCAGTGAGCTGTGATTGCACCACTGTGCTCCAGCCTGGGTGGCAGAGAAGTACTGTGTCTCAAAAAATAAATAATAGTAAGCTTTTTTTTTTTTTTTTTTTTTGAGACAGAGTCTCACTCTGTCACCCAGGCTGGAGTTCAGTGATGTGATCTCAGCTCACTGAAACCTTGGCCTCCTGAGTTCAAAGGATTATCCTACCCCAGCCTTCCGAGTAGCTGGGATTACAGGCATGTGCCACCATGCCTGGCTAATTTTTTGTATTTTTAATAGAGAAGGGGTTTCACTATATTGCTCAGGCTGGTCTTGAAGTCCTGGCCTCAAGTGATCCACCTGCCTCAGCCTCCCAAAGTGTTGGGATTACAGGCATGAACCACCACACTTGGCCTAGAAGTAAACTTTATATCACAATGATAAATGGGGGAAAAAGTATCAGTGAGACTAGCCGATTAGAAGCCAACTAAAAAAAATAAATACCATGAAAGCAAAGCAATGTTGCCGATTTCTGGTGTGATACTATTACAGCTGGAGACTTGAGTCTGTCTGCTTGCTTTTTTTTTTAAAGGAGGTGTGATTGAAGAGAGGTGTTAAAGACCTATTAGCTCCAAACTGAGACTTTCTCCTTGCTTTCTCTGAAGGCTTAAAAGATAATTGAAAAGGGAATAACTTTGTCCTTTGGTGACTCAGTGTTAATACTGTCTACCTGCTACCTAATACAATTTCCCATTATATACAGGTCCGCCTCCCACACTTTGAGAAATGTTAAGTTTGGCGTGCATTATAATAATTTATACAGGAGCTGGTTCCCTTGCTTCCCCTGACTGAGCTCCCGGAGGCCAGGTGGGTTCTGGTTCCTCTATCTCTGCAGCCCTACCAGACGCCCCTTCTGACCTCCTGCCAGAGGGCTTGGCGGCATCTAGAGAGGTCAAGCCTTATGGAGTTGTGACAAGAGTGAGCCAGGGAATGAAGCAGGGGCAGCCACTGTCACCAGCAAGGGGGGATCTCAGTCCTGGTTGCTGTTGCACTAAATTAATGAGTTTTGTCTGAAGTTCTAAAGAAGGGGGAAAGGGGTACAGCAAAGGAGGAGTCAGGCCTGAGTTCAAGAGCTGTTTTGAGATGATGTTCAGAGATACTCGAGTCTCTTAGTGGGTATAAGTCTACAAAACAATTACAGAATGAATGCTTAAAATAAGGAAACGTTTTAGATAATTTTTTAAATGAAAAAACATGAGGTTTAGGGTCTCTCATAGCTTTTTCGTGAAAAATTAGAGCCGAGCCTCCCCTGCAATGGGACAAATAGAGACCCTACCTGGACAGCTCATAGCAGGCGCTGTGGGGGTGCAGCTGGCCTCCAGAGTTTTAAAACCTTCCCAGGTGATTCTGACAGGCAGCCAAGGCTGAGAACACTGGATCAGAAAATTCACAAATAAAGAGAAAAACTTGGCCCAGATGAATGTGTTTGCTCGTTACCACATGGGCCCCCTCCGTACCAGATAACTCCTTGTGCCCCAAAACACACACCTCATCTGCATTTTGTGACCTCTGAAAATAAGTCAGCTATACTCTCAACATCATTCGCCATTAGGGAAATGCTAATTAAAACCACAATGAGGTGCCACTTCACACCCAGTAGAATGACTATTATCAATTGAAAAATAACAAGTGTTGGCAAAGATGTGAAGAAATTGGAACCCTTGGTGCATTGCTGGTGGGAACGTAAATGGTGTAGCTGTGATGGAAAATGTGGTGGTTCCTCAAAAAGCTAAATGTAGAATTAGCCTATGACCCTGCAATTTCACACCTATGTATATGCAGAAGAATTGAAAACAGGGACCCTGGCAAGTACCTGTACACACACAGTAGCCAAGCGGTAGGAACAATTCAAGTGCTCATCAACAAATAAATGGATGAACAAAGTGGCATACACATATACAATTATTCAGCCACAAAAATTGAACATTATTCAGCCATAAAAATAAATGCAATTCTGAGAATCCTACAAATAAGCAAACTTTGAAAGCGTTATGCTAAGTGAAATAAGCCAGACCCAAAAGGAAAAATATTGTACAATACCACTTACGCAAGATATGTAGAATAAGCAGATTCATAGAGGAAGTAGAATAGGTTAGCAGGCACTGCGAGAGGTTGGTGTCTAACGGGTTTGGAGTTTCTGTTTGGAATGATGAAAAAGTTCTGGAAATAGGTAGTAGTGATAGTTCACATGAAATTGTAAATGTGCTTGTAGGAGTCCATTCTACACTGCTATAAAGAAAAAGCTCCGGAAATGGGTAGTGGTGATAGTTACATGAAATTGTAAATGTGCTTGTATGGGTCCATTCTCACATTGCTATAAAGAACTACCCGAGACTGGGTAATTTATAAAGAAAAGAGGTTTAATTGACTCACAGTTCCACAGGCTATACAGGAAGCATGACTGGGGAGGCCTCAGGAAACTTACAATCATGGCAGAAGGCGAAGGGGAAACAGGCACGTCCTCCACGGCCAGGGAAGGAGGAAGAGAATGAAGGTGGAGGTGCTACACACTTTTAAACAACCGGATTGTGTAACAACTCACTCACTATCACAAGAACAGCAAGGGGGAAATCAGTCCCCAAGATCCGATAACTTCCCACCAGGCCTCTCCTCCAACATTGGGGATTACAATTTGACATGAGATTTGGGCAGGAACACAGATCAAACCATATCACCGCTTAATGCCACAGAACTGTACACTTAAAAAGATTGAAATAAGTCTTATATATATTTTAATCACAATCTTTTTTTAAAAAATGAATGAACTGGAAAAAAGAAAAGCCAGTTACAATGGGCCTCTCTAGGTATAGGGAGATCTTTCCAAACTCCACAGGGAACAGACCCACAAAGTCAGCAGAGAGACCCATAGAGTCAGTATGCACCTCCTGGGATCAAATCCCATGGATGCAGGCTGCTCTCTCGATCTCTGTGCCTCAGTTTTCTTAATAAAGTGAGGATACCAACATTGTTCACCTATTTAGTATGTAACAAAACTGAGTGAAATATGTATTCATATTGCATGAACAGGCATACATAAATATGTAAAGCATTTAGCACAACAGCTGGTATGCAGTAAGCGCTCAATGATAGTAATAGCTACTGGTACCTCCATCATCACCCATGCCTACAATGAAGTGTCTACCTTGACCCTGATCTCCATTCCAAAGGCAGGCTGCATTTTGAGGGTGATGAAAATATTCTGGAATTAGTTAGTGGTGACGGTGGCATGATCTTCTGAATATATTAAAACCCTGAATTGTAGTATGCTTTAAAATAGTGGATTTTATAGTACATAAGTTGTATCTTTTTTTCCAAGGAAGATTATACAGTCATGTAAAGTTTTCTGTGATGTAGACAGAATTGTGTGTAGGGAGCGGGTACATATTTGCTAAGCCTCAAAGTCACGGACACCACACTCAAGGGCGATTTGCCAGCATAGCAGAGAAAGGCTTGCATGCTGCTGGTTTGTAAGAGCTCCCCTGGGGGTGTTGGAGAGCAGCCTGCCTCAGACCCTGGGAGGCCCAGTCATCTCTGTTCTCTCAGCAAAACAAGCCGCCACAGCATGGACCCATCATCTTGCAACAGGTGTGATAGCCTCCTCTGAACCTCCAGGCCCGGCATGAAGGATGTCATGCCTGTTTAGCCACCTGTGGCGGTCGATACCTGCCACACATTCAGTTGGCTGGAAAGGTGGCCAGCCTGAGTCTGAGGTCGCCTCTGACCAGGCAGCAACATTAGCAGCCACAACGGTGTCAACACCTGCCTGCCAGCAGGCACCATGCATGATAGGTGGCTTGTTTTCACCGACAAACTCTGAAGACGGGGGACCAGTCCCCTCCTGCCCTTGCCTGTTTCCACCACAGCCTCGGGGCCAGCCATGCCTGACTCTCTAGTTACCTACTGAAAGGGAGGAGTGGAGTCGGACCTTCCACTGGCAAAATCCAACAAAAACCCCTGGGGTGAGGGGGATCCTGCTGAAAGAGAATCAGGCTCACCAACATCCGAAATCCATCGTCTCCCTGCCCTTTCCACCTTCACACACACTGCCTCCAGCTTTTGCCCTGCCTTGTCCCTGGAATCCCTTCTTACCTTGGTTCATAGGATAAACCTGCAGGGCAAGAGGGATGGAGGAAGATCAGCCACGAACCAGCAATCCCAGTCTCACTTCTAAGCAGGGGTAACACCGGCCTTGAAAGACAGCTCGAGCAGAAGGTGGGACCGTGCCGATCACCTTCGTGGGCTCGGCCATCTTGAAGGAAATGCTCAGAAGGGACACCTGCTTCACGGTGTTAACAAGAATGGGCAGCACCTGCTTCGGCAGCGCCACGAGGTCAGCATCTGCGTGGGCCACGCCCAGCACCTGGCGGCTGCTGACACAGCACCGGGACGCATTTTCGGCCTGGGATCAAAGCGGGAGGGCTGGGTGCGGGGAGTATTTGGCAGGTGTTGTGGGAAGGTGGGAGGTGTGAGCAGGGGATGGATTCGAAATTTTCTTGTAACCCAGAGTACTGGAATTTCGTGAATATGTTGGAACTATTTCCTTCTGGGGCAGGAGAGACAATTCCTGCTTATACTGTTTGTGTGATAAGGAGGAAATCTAGCAACACCCAACCCAAATCCATCAAGAGAAGAGTTGGAAAATGTGTCGGCTCTCAGGACAGAGGAATAGAGGATAACCAGTCTTTCAGTCTGGAGGATGATCTCCAAGGCTCAAATCTAGGTATTCAGGGAGACATTGCCCCACACACACAAACTTCAATGCTACTATGATTATTTAGGAAAGATGTCATGCTTAATTATTCACAGTGTATTGTCTGCCAATCATACCTCAATAAAGCACTTGAAATTTTAAAAGATATTAGCTGGGCGTGCTGGCTCACACCTGTAATCCCAGCACTTTGGGAGGCCGAGGCAGGTGGACCACGAGGTCAGGAGTTTGAGACCAGCCTGGCCAACATGGTGAAACCCCGTCTCTACTAAAAATACAAAAAATTAGCTGGGCGTGGTGGCAGGTGCCTGTAATCCCAGTTACTTGGGAGACTGAGGCAGGAGAATCGCTTGAACCCAGGAGGTGGAGGTTGCAGTGAGCCGAGACTGTACCACTGAACTCCAGCCTGGGCGACAGAGTGAGACTCTGTCTCAAAAAAAAAAAAAAAAAAAAAAAAAAAAGAAGATATTATTAGCAACCTGCCCCTTGAAGTTTAGGTATCAGGTTCACGTTTCATTGACTTCTTGAAGAGGGAGGAAGGGCAGGTGTGACCCACACCGCAGGGCGGAGACTCCTGGTGTTCAGGTGATTTGTTGGAGGTTGGACAGGCAGAGTGGTGGAGCTGGGCCTCTGCGAAGTTTCCACGAACATTTATGAGCTTGCTGTGGGCTGGTTGGTGGGAAAAATATCAGGGAAATATTACAGCGAGTGTTAAGAGAGGGTTCCTCTTCGGGAGTTGCCCCCGACTTGCTGTGTAACGGAGCAGCTGACGTCTTTCTGGACCTCCGTTTCTTCATCTGTAAAAGGGCCAAGAAAGGGGTCTCTGAGACCCCTTTTTTGCTCTGGGAAGCCAAAGGTGATCTGTGAATAGTTTTTCTAACTTAAAAGCAACGTGCCAGGTGCAGTGGTTCATGCCTGTAATCCCAGCGCTTTGGGAGGCCAAGGTGGGCAGATCACTTGAGGTCAGGAGTTCGAGACTAGCCTGTCAACAGGGTGAAACCCTGTCTCTACAAAAAATATAGAAAAATTAGCCAGGCATGGTGGCAGATGCCTGTAATCCCAGCTACTCGGGAGGCTGAGGCAGGATAATTGCTTGAACCTGGGAGGTGGAGGTTGCAGTGGGCTGAGATCGCACCAATGCATTCCAGCCTGGGCAACAGAGCAAGACTCTGCCTCAAAAAAAAAAAAAAAAAAAAAAAGTAACCTCTCCATCCCACCCAAATATCGCAAAGAAGGATCCATCTCCTTTCCCAAATTAAGTGGCAGTTTTCTTTCTAATTACAATTTTGATTCTGCTCTGAAATCGGCAGAGCAGAATCAAACTTTAGGATCTCTCACTCAGGATCCTAAAGTTATGAGTTATCTAATTCCAATGTCTTAGTCATTAAAGTGCCAGCAAATTATGTTTATGTGATCAAAGCATACTTTTGGATTTAAGACTAAAAGGTTCGAATATCTGGTTTGTGTCTGTGTGTGTTTAAGAAAAACGACGCATATCAGCTGTTAGAAAAATCAGCTCACTTTGAGACCTCCATGCCATTATTGCCTCCTTTAATATTGCTGACAGTCTCTTGCAAATGTATCACAAGTTGGCATTTATTAGTGCGAGGCACAAGTAAGGGGCATGTTATTTGATTTGAATAACAGCTCGGAGCTACAGTTTGAGTCCAGAAATATATTAGTCAGAAACAATCTCATTTAATAACACAGAAACTAATAAAAGAAAAGTATTCCAACTGATTCAGAATTGAATTTATGAATATTGCTTTAGCAGGATTAATGATCAAAACCCCAACCTGTTTGTCACGTTATAACTGACTTTTCCATTTAAATGCAAAACCAGAAGTCAATGAGTCCAAAAGATTGTATATTGCTTTGAAGAAAACCAGTTCATTTTACATGTAAGCTTCCAAATTGGCAATAAACTTTAATTACAGGGTCAGATAATCAAATTATAATCAAATAGCCTCACATAAAAATCTATGTTTGAAATTAATGAGACACAAGCCTGCCACTTGGTATCACTGCACCTCTGTAACTTACTAACAGACATTTCATTTTCATTTAAAAGTCACCTTAAGGACTTCCTCCTCAATTTCCACCGTGTAGCTTAATTTGATTTAGAAAACATTTCATTCTTAGACCATGCAGTCTTTCAGATTTTCATATTCAGCTCTACGTTCCCCCGCCTCCTCTCACCTTGGGGAGGTCTGGTTTACAATTGATGATGGGATTTCCAAATTGGGACGATGGTAACCCTTTCCAACTGAGAGGTGTCTATACTGGGAAGAACCCTTGATCTGGTGTCAGGCATCATCGGACAGAGGCAGCATCCACACCATGGGACTGAGTGGCCTGGAAAGTTTTGCCAGAGGAAAAAAATGTGTATACCAAGCTTGTCCAACCTGTGGCCCAGGATGGCTTTGAATCCAGCCCAAAAGAAATTTGTGAACTTTCTTAAAACATTATGAGACTTTTTTTTTGTGATTTTTTTTCTTTTTTCTTTTTGCTTATCAGCTATTGTTAGTGTTAGTGTATTTTATGTGTGGCCCAAGACAATTCTTCTTCCAGCGTGGCCCAGGGAAGCCCAAAGATTGGACACCCCTGGTGTATAGCTTAGAAATACTTAAGTTATTTTGAAATCAGCAAATACATTGGCAAATGAATGGCATACCTGCTTCACTGTCTCATGAGATCTGAACGAGCAGAATGCGAACTAATGCTTCAAAATCTTTTTTATCTTTAAAAGTGGTTGCTTTGTCTTCTTCAGTAACAGCAGTGTTTTTTTTTGGCATGATAAAGAGCCAGCTGCTTCCTCTTCCTGGCAAGCAGGCGAGTGGCGGCCATGGGAAAAGAATGAGGAGCCCAGCAGCCCGCAGAGGGGAATCCAAGATGCGCACGCTTCTACCATTGGCACACTTTCTTCCTCTAGGGATTAGACTTTTCTCACAGCTCTCCCATAGAATAAAATAAATGGGGTGCAAAAGCATCCGACAGCGTCACCAGATAAAAATAATTTTTTTGTATATCCCAAATATTGCATGGAATATACTAAAAAAAAATTCCTTGTTTATCTGAGATACAAATTTAAGTGGGCGTCCTATATTTTTATTAGCTAAACTGGAAACCCTGGCCTGCAATAAGAATGGCAATAAATGTTCCTTTAAGTGTTCAGAGCCTGACATTTTCTGAAACATTAAAGGATTTCACGGTGATTAACTTAACGTTTCCCAAACTTGCCAATGATCACCCAATCATAAGAATCAGCTGGGAGCCTTATAAAACTACAAAAGCCCAGCTGGCATGCTGGCTTACACCTGTAATCCCAGTACTTTGGGAGGCCAAGGCAGGTGAATCACCTGAGGTCAGGAGTTTGAGACTAGTCTGGCCAACATGATGAAACCCCATCTCTACTAAAAATACAAGAAATTAGCTGGGTATGTGGTGGCTGGTGCCTGTAATCCCAGCTACTCAGGAGGCTGAGGCAGGAGAATGGCATGAACCTGGGAGGCGGAGGTTGCAGCGAGCTGAGATTGCACCACTGCACTCCAGCCTGGGCAACAAGACCAAAACTCCATCTCAAAATAAATAAAACTGCAGATGCCCAGGCCCATCCTACAATTACTTATTCAGTAAGCCCAGGGTTTAGGCTGGAAGTCTGTATTTGGACAAGTTTCCAAGAAAAGTTTGGAAAACACTGCAAATATCGCAAATATCTCTTGTCACTATGTCCCTGAGAAGCAAGTGGTGATGGGGTTTGAGAGGTGAGGCAAAAGTATTAACCGTCACTTTCAGCTGGGGAAATCATGGCTTAGAAGCGTTTTCAGCTGTATTTGTAACTTGACCCGATTGAAATGCCAGCCTCAAAATATTTTATTTCATTGCCACGTGAAGTAAAAGATCATACGGTTAAGAGATGGACAGGCAGGAGGCATCTGACCCTGCAGGTTACTTCTATCAGCATAATTATGATCTTTGCTGTTTTGTCTGGCGTGCCCAGGGGTCCCACTGGGAGCTATTAAAGAATGAGGTATTGGTTACTTCTGCCTTGGGTGTTTTATCTGCAGTAAGGAGATCCTCCCGACCTCAAGCTTTCTCCATGTTTTTAACCCTGGAACAAAAAAATGGAGTGTGATGGACCAAAAACCCATGAGAAGTTCCATCCATCAGAGCATGGAGGGTGGAGGGAAGGGAAGGTGCTACGCAGGTGAGCAATTTTGTCCCCTGGCGGCCACTTTTAGCCCCTGTCCCATTGAACATCCACGGGCCCCAGACACACATGGAAGGCGGGGACAAGTAGGAAAAACAGAACTCTCAAGATAGTCATTTGCACTCGCAGCATGACACATGTGCACTAAAGGGAAACTGCAAGCATGTCAGGGTGATGAGAACATTCAATACAAACAGAGAGGCCCCAGGGTTACGTCCACCCTACCCTGCTCTGCGCAGTTTACTGCCAGGGCAGGAAAACTGGGTTTCAAGCCAACAATTTGTCTCCTCCTGAGAGGTGTTTGCCTGCAGAAGGATGAATCAGAGAAAAGAATGAGGTCTGATTTCACCCTCCATGGTCTGTGTCACCCTGGCCAAGCACACAAGGGAACACATAGCAGGAAATTGTTTCTTCCCAAGAGACTCCAGCCTCTAGAAGGAGCCCTGCTGCTGGTTCCCCTTATGCAGTTGAGTGTCTTCTTGCTCTGTAACAACGAAGGCAGTCACATTTTACTTCTGTAGTGAAGTCACCCTCTTTTAAAATGATCACTGAGCCAGTAGTTAGAAAGACAGCTTACACCCATCTCTTACCATGACCGTGACCTTGGGCAGCCCTTGTCTCTGCCTCAACTTCCAGTCACGCTAGTTACGTTAGGTGCTAACTTTATGGGATTCTCTGCTGACGTTCTTCCTTTGCGTGTGACTGACGGGACACTGTCTACCAGGCACACAGTAAGATCAAAGCTTCTCTTTCCAAAATTAAGCCAAAACTGACTTTTGCTGTGCAATCATACTCTTGTAAAATCTGCTTTTCATATTCCCTTGAGTTGTTGCCACAACTCTATATAAACCTAATGACTGAAGGGATAATATGGAAAATGTTTCAATTCCAAAGAAAAAAGCTCAAGTCTTCCCCAGGTCAGTGTATTGAGTCCTTAAACCACATCTCACATCTGAGAGGGGCCAGGGTTTTTTCTAACACCCACTGGATGTAGTTACCACTGCTCTGTGACCTCAGAAGACCCAGCTTCACCTTGTAAGACATGCAGGAGAGGACAGGGCAAAGTATCGGTGGGCACAAACTGTGGACAGAATGTGGGAACAGGAAAAATAAGCCAGGGGTGATATTAATCATGACAAGTGGTGTGATTTGGGTGATGAAGATACATTAAAATAATCCTATCTTTCTTAATCTCCTGAGCCCTTGGTAATGCTCTATTGACTAAATACTTACCAGGTTAAAAACATGTCTTGCTTCCTGCTTCCCTGGAGGCACTCCAGTCTAAATCATCTACAAGGTAAAGAATTTATCAAAAACCATTCTGATAGCTTTGACTACCTCCAGCTGGGATACCCCGTAAAGCTCCCCGAACACCAAGGATCACCACTTACCATCACACTCTTTCTGGAACAGTGAATGCTCTGGGCTCCTGAAGTTAGATTTTGGTTTCAGATGTGATGTCAAATTCTAGGAGGCTGACCCTGGATGGCAACTTGATATATGTCTCAGAGGCCTTGAAGCTACACGCCCTCTTTGATCCAGAAGTTCCAGAGCTAAGAGCATATCTTAAGAAATGTCATCAGTACAAACCTTATCATTGTTAAAAGTCAGTAATCTTGTGTGGCATAAATAAATTATGGTATGCTCATATGAAAGAACACTCTGTAGCCATTCAAAATCATATAGAGGAATATGCAGTGACATGAAAGAAAGTTCCTCTCCTATGGGTTAATGAAAATTATAGTACCATGTAAAATTAACAGCGGTCATCTTTGGTTGATAGGATTATAACCGAGATCTTTAGAATTCCTTTTTGTCTTGTTTTCCAAGTTTTCTGCACAAAGCAAATATTATTTATTTATTTATTTTCAGTGACAGGGTCTTGCTCTGTTGCCCAGGCTGGAGTGCAGTGGTGCGATCGTAGCTCACTACAACCTTGAACTTCTGAGCTCAAGCAATCCTTCTGCCTCAGCCTCCCAAATAGCTGGGACTACAGGCGTGTGCCACTGCATCCAGCTATTTAAATTTTTTTTTTTTTTTTTTTTTTGGGGTAGAGACAGAGTCTCACTATGTTGCCTGGGCTGATCTCAAACTCCTGGGCTCAAGGGATCCCCCCATCCAAACCTCCCAAAGTGCTGGGATTACAGACATGAGCCAGCACCCAGGCTGTTATGCAGTGGTGTGATCTTGGCTCACTGCAGCCTCAACCTCCCAGGCTCAAGCGATCCGCCCACCCCCAGCCTCCCAAGTAGTTGGGACTACAGGTGTGCACCACGACACATGGCTACTTTTTGTATTTTTGTAGAGATGGGGCTCTCCCGATGTTGCCCAGGCTGGTTTTGAACTACTGGGTGCAAGCAATCTGCCCGTCTCAATCTCCCAAAGTGCTGGGATTACTGGCGTGAGCCACCGTACCTGACCCCAGCTGGTAACTTTTTAAGTAGGAAAAAGCTAATTCCACTTCTGAGGAGGAAAAAAATAATAGAACAAGATCTTACTGGCCTTTATGGGACTGACTTCCAGCTTCCACTTTGTCATGAAAAGATTCTATGTTCCTTGTGTTTCTAACTTGTCCCAAACACTGTATTCACGGTTGTCTCGGTTCTTCCTCTCCCACTATTCCTGTGGAAATGTTCCAGACATAAAGGACAAGTAGCAAAAATACCCTCTGATGAGTAAATAATAGGATGCATTCAGATCTGACTTAATTATTGCACTTAACATAGAACCAGACACATAGTAGGTGCTAATCAGCTGTTGAATGAACGAAAGAAAATGCAATGTTAGTATTTTAAGGGCTTTTATTTTTTCCATTGTTAAAATAGGGAAAATGTGTTTTTTAAAAAAACCATTTAACTCAATTCATAACACACAGTGGTTTAAAATAGAAATTCCAAACCAATTTTGGCTAAAAAGATGCTAGTATATTCTGAACAGCTGCTGTTGTAGACACAGTCTGAAATAAATAACTTCCAGTGTGGTTCCAAGTCTGCGTTGAATAAACAGCACAGATACAGGAATGAGCTTTATTAGCGTTAATTGCAATGAGCTTGTGCAGCTCAAAGGCCGGATTCTTGCTCATGGCGAAATCTAGCAGTGACGATCCTTCCTCCGGCTGTAGATGGAGCCATAACATTACTAAATACGATCCTACCACGTGCGTTGGGGGTTTTGTGCTGTAAAAGCCAGATGTTTGGAACTTTTCTGGCTTTAGTTTCTGAGTGTGAACAACCAGAAAACTCAGACGTCTATTTTCTCTGACGCTGACTGGGCTTGGAGAAGCCAAGAGACTCGCTGGGGTGGCTTCGGCTTTCATTCTCCCAGCAATTATCACCTCCTCTCACCTTCTTCTCTGACAATTTCTCTGCTTGAGGGCATCCCGGGGCTGTCAGTCGTGCCTCAGCTGGTGAATGTGTTTAGAAAAATCAGACCTGAATCCAACTTTTCCTCACATTCTCTTGCCTTCTTTTCACAAGAGCCACTCACAAGCGAGGCACCTGGGGCTCCCCGGACTTCCTGGGCCAGAGAAGTTCAGGGTGGGTTTTCACACCCGCAAATGGGGGCCTCTGCGAGCTGGGCGGGCGCAAACTCCACTGTCTCCCCACATCTGTTCTTTCTCCCCCTTCCTGCTCCATCTCCCCTCTTTCTGCACCACCCCCACCTCCCTCACTTCTTTCTTCTCCATCTCCTCCCTCTTCTCTTCCCCACTCTCTCCACACACACAGCCCTGCAGCCAGAGTCTTGAGACAAAGGACATTTCCACATGTGACTCTGCATGACTCCCCACTGGCCTGCGGTGTCTCATCATGTCACTCCTTCCTCCGAAGTATTCCATGGCTTCCTCCCTGCCCTCATTCTGGGGAAGTCCAACCTCCTTGGCTGAGGTTCTAGGGTATAGATCTCCCTTCTCCCTTCCCCAATCCCAGGCTGGGGAGATGAGGCCGACCCAGGCTATCTGGATGCTTCGTGCCTTGGGTCCCATTCCTCCTCCACCAGCTGAGATTTTACTCATCCCCTGAGACCAGGTCACATGCCCCTGCCTCCTTCAAGCAGCCCTCTTAGCTTGCCTCAGGTGAGAATTTCTTTCTCTCTTCTGTGGAAGGACTTTGTGACGGCACTTGATGGTATTCTAGATTCGCCTTGGATTCTGATTACTTGGGTGCGCATCTGGGTGATGAGATGACCATTTGAAGGTCATCTCATCTGCACTGCAGTCTTTCCTGTTAACTTGGTGCATTCTTGCGAGGCTCACTGTTGCAAGAGAAGTAAGCGAGGAATTTATACCAGAGACAAAGGCACTGGAGCTGCCAAAGTGACTCCATATAGCTTTAGGTGACTGTGAGCCTTGAAAGAGGATGTCAGGCCTGGTGCGGTGGCTCACGCCTGTAATCCCAGCACTTTGGGAGTCTGAGGCAGGCGGATCAGTTGAAGTCAGGAATTCAAGACCAGCCTGGCCAACGTGGTAAAACCCTGTCTCTACTAAAAATACAAAAATTAGCCGGGTATAGTGGCACACACCTGTAATCCCAGTTACTGGGGAAGCTGAGGCTGGAGAATTGCTTGAACCCGGGAGGCAGAGATTGTAGTGAGCTGCGATCGTGCCACTGCACTCCAGCCGGGGCAACAGAGTGAGACCCTATCTCAAAAAACAAACAAAAAAAAGAAAAGAAAAGAAAAGAAAAGAAAGAGGATGTCTTCACATCCTTGGGCTGGCTAGGAGGAGGGCAGAGGGTGAGTTGAAGAGGATAGTGCAGATGCTGCTGGGTCCTTGAGAAGGTGCCCTGTACATGCCCCATAGACCTAAACCTGGGGGCAGTGGGTTGGGAAACCACTGATTCCCAGACAACTTTGTTGGGTCTGAGTAGAGAGCTCTGGAGTCTTGCTTTCTGGGTAGGCCTTAGAGAGGTGAACAGAGTTTCAAGGCAACCTAGCTACTGGATGAGTCTGGGTAGAAAAGGCCTCAGCCTCGCAGAGTTTCCATCTCCCATGGTGGCACAGAGGGACTCAGGGACACAGAGTCAGGCCTTATAGCAGAGGCAGGAGGTCCCACCAGTCCCCATGGCCCTGGGGCTGTGATTTCTCCTTGCTGGCTGGCCTGACATCAGCTGCCAGCACCCAGGTCTGTCTGCCAGAGAGGTTTCTCTAGTTGCCAGGGCCGGCTCTGCCCAAGCATGTGGCAGGCCAAAGTGTTGGGAAATTGATGGAACAGCAGTCCTAATCCAATGACCGGTGGGAGTTGGTGTATAAATACCCCAGCTCCCTTGCTCCTCGTGTGGGATAACTGAGATGCACGCATGCTCTGCACTGTTTTCCAGAGCTCCCCCAAGAGATTATGCTCAGCTGGCCACAGGTAACTTGCTGAATAACACTCTCTCTGCTGGCTCTTCCTTCCCTTCTCTGTCTCACACCGCTGCTCATTTGGGGGATGACTTCCATGTAAACTATCTCATGCTCTGGTTCAAACTGATATAAACTCAAAAGAGGCTCCTGGAGAGGAACCAAGGGTGCTGCCATCGTCGGAACTCATGGGGACTGATGACAGGGTGGGAGCAGAACTCTCTCAGCCGATTTCGTCACAGACAGATAATGACTGAGACCAGCTATGCCCCAGTTCCCAGAGCTCGCATCTGGTAAGCCCTCAAAGAATCTTCAGAACAACTAGAGAGAAAGGGAATGAGGGCATGTGCTTTAAATTAAGTTGATTTGTGGAAAGAGGAAACTTGCACTTTAAAAAATCGGAGTTTGTGGGCGCCTCCTCCATCCATGTCTCTCTTCATCTTGCCCTCTCTTTTAGCTGCTCGAGGGCAGGGAATGGGCCTGGCTCAGTCTGTGGCCTCCCATACACTAGTGTCTTCCATGGGAGTTGAGCCAAATTCAGCTCACCTGGCAATGTGACAAAGCAGGCAGATGGCCCTTAGGGAGCTGAGAGTCCCCCCTCCCCGCCGCCAGCTGACCACTAGCAAGGAGATGGGACCCCAGCCCTAGACTGGCAAGGAGCTGAAATCTGTCAGCAACCTGAGTGAGCACAGAGGCAGCTTCTTCCCAGAGTCTCCAGTTAGGAACCCAGGCTGGCCAACACCTCGCTTTCGGCATTGGGGGACCCTAAGCAGAGAGGCCAGGCAAGCCCAAACAGCATTCCGACCTACAGTACTGCGAGATCCCAAATTTGGGCTCCTTTAAGCCACCAACTTTAGAATAACTTGTTACGGCAGCAATAAGAAACTAATAAACAGGTGGCTAGGGCCAGTGAGGGCCACAATTTGTGACAACTTTGATTAAAACATTGAAATGCAAGCTCTAGAAATGCCCTTTCTATTTCTCTCCATCCTAAGAAGCACGTAGGTCAGTTATGGAGAACTTCCTATCAGGACAGCTTACTAAGAGTAATGAATGAGGCTGGGCACAGTGGCTTGAGCGTGTAATCCCAGAGCTTTGGGAGACTGAGGCAGGAGCGTCCCTTGAGGCCAGGAGTTTGAGACCAGCTGGGGCAACATAGTAAGACCATCTTTACAAAAAGTAATAATTAAAAAATTTAGCAGGGCATGGTGGTGCCTGCCTACGGTCTTAGCTATTCAGGAGGCTGAGGCAAGAGGATCACTTGAGTGCTCCAAGATTGCAGGGCTCAAGGGTTAGAGTTTGAGGCTGCAGTGAGCTATGATGGTGCCACTGCACTCTAGCCTGGGCAACAGTACGAGACTCTGTCTCTAAACAAATAAACATAAAGAAGAATGAAGAAAATTTACTCCTTTTGGATGTTTTTTTTTTTCTTTGAGACAGAGTATTGCTCTGTTTCTCAGGCTGGAGTGCAGTGGTGCGATCTCGGCTTACTGCAAACTCTGCCTCCGGGGTTCACGCCATTCTCCTGCCTCAGCCTCCGGAGTAGCTGGGACTACAGGCGCCCGCCACCACGCCCGGCTATTTTTTTTTGTATTTTTAGTAGAGATGGGGTTTCACCATGTTAGCCAGGATGGTCTCGATCTCCTGACCTCGTGATCCGCCCACCTCAGCCTCCCAAAGTGCTGGGATTACAGGCTTGAGCCAGACTCCTTTTGGATCTTAAGGGGACAGAAATGGCTACACATCTAAGATGGCTTTAGGTAGGTTTGGTGTGATCTGGAGGTGAGGTGGGGATGAGGTGATCACTGGGATGACTTTTGCATCGCAGAGTTTGAGGAATGCTACCATGACTGACTACCCAGTGGCTTTTGGCAGATGCGGGCCCTGGGATTTGCCAGGAAGTCTGGTTGTGTGCACAGAAGCAGACTCCCATGAGCATGTTTGACAGTGCCCTGTCCCATTCGTTTCTTGGTCTGGGTGGTGTGATGGGGCCAAGGTGCAGCTTCAGGCTCACTAATGCTCTTTTGCTCCTCTTCATCCAAGCAAAGGGTACTTGGAACTCAGGGTTGGAATCTGATTTTCCTCCTTAATAAAACTTTTCTGTTTCAACAGATTTCAAGCTAATGGTAGCTACAGCTGCCAACTGGAGCTGTTCATATGCGTCCTGGGGGTTGTGGTAGGGACAGGAGTTCACACTTTGATCTTTGCAATGAGGGTAAATAGCATTTTCCAGTCCCCAAAATGGAGGAAGTGGGAGCTGGTTTCCTGCCCTAATCACAGAGCTCTGTGGAATCTACTTGTCTGGGGTGGAAAACCCTTGTACTGAGGCTTGACTTTCATGTCTCTCACTGGTTAATACAGAAAGATGGTGAACTGGGAAAGTAACCAAATATTCTCCTTTCTGTTGTGGAAAATGTCAACCCTATACGAAGACACAGCATGGAAATAATAACTGCCATGCAGTGGTTATTCAGCCCCAGCGATGGTCAGCTCATAGCCAGTCTCATTCGTCTGTACCGCGACCTACTCGCCTATCTTCTACGTTCTTTTAAAGTGAATCCAAGACATCACATTATTTCATCCACAAATATTCAGTAAAGCATATATCAATTTTATAGTTAGAAATAAAAAAGATGACCTGACTCATCCTGACACTCCGTACCCCACACTCTCCTGTAGAAGCTCCAGAACAGCCTGGAAATAAAATGTAGCTCTTCATCTTTGGGGGATTTGGAAGAAATGTGTTCTCTGCCCATGTCTGTTAACAATGTTTAGGCCAGGTGCAGTGACTCATGCCTGTAATCCCAGCACTTTGGGAGGCCTAGGTGGGCAGATCACTTGAGGCCAGAAGTTCAACACCAGCCTGGCTAACATGGTGAAACCCTGTCTCTACTAAAAATAGAAAAAAATAGCTGAGTGAGGTGGCATACGCCTGTAGTCCCAGTTACTTGGGAGGCTGAGGCAGGAGAATCGCTTGAACAGGGGGGCGGAGATAGCAGTGAGCAGAGATCGCACCACTGCACTCCAGCCTGTGTGACAGAGCAAGACTCCATCTCAAACAACAACAACAAATCAGCGGGGTGTGGTGGCACACACCTGTAGTCCCAGCTACTGGGGAGGCTGAGGCACGAGAATCGCCCGAACCCGGGAGGCAGAGGCTGCAGTGAGCCAAGATTGTGCTGCTGCACTCTAGCCTGGGTAACAGAGTGAGACTCCATCTCAAAAAAAAAAAAAAAAAAAAAAAGTTTAATCCAAAGGAAAGAATCCCTGACAGTGGAATTGCCAATCTCTATGGGATGGGCTGTATTTTGAAGCAGTGAATAGGGGAATATCGTCAGCTACTCGTCTGGGTAGTTCCAGTCCTGGTAGGAAAATTGCAGTTCATTTTCTTCCCCCAAACCTTTTTGCACCTCAAATGCAAAATCCCTTAGTAAGTACTGGGAAAATTATTTTGAATGATCTCTCAGGGGTTCACCAGCCTCTCTCCCCTCATCAAACAGTGGGAAGGTTTGGCATTCCCGTGGGTATAGCATGCCATCCCCTTCATCAAATTGTGCTCAATGTCCACCGGACTCACAGCTCTACCTGTTGCCCACTGGGCTCTCTCTTCGACTTAATATCAGGCCTGAATTGTCCTCCTGCCTTGTCCATTTGGATTAGAAACCCCATGGTGTTCAACTGGGCTTACATTTTCCTTTCCCTTTTTGAAACAATAAAAATGTTTTGGAGAGATTCTGGAGTGCATTAGAGAATCATTTTCAATTTTCATGGGAGACATGTGGAAAGACTCACCTTCGCTTACAGCTCATCCCCGGAGATGGTCTGCCTGACGTCTGATCACTACCAAATGGAGAAGACCTTTTCTGGCAGTCGGCGTGTAAGTACATCTCCCGCCTTCATCCTGCATTGACCTCAGCACAACTGGGATTCATAGGAATGCGGGACTTTAGCTGAGGATCCAGGCCATGGAACCTTTCAGGCCCGGGGTGCCCCCTCCTCACTGAGTCTGGTGCTCACAAAAACTCTACAAAATGAGACGGGGCCTGAATTTGGGGAATGGGGGAGGGCATGGTGATGGTGCAGGTGTTTCTTTTGGTGGACAGAGAAAGACCACCAGGATTTGTTGGATTTGGCTGTAGTACTTCCTTTTTGCCCACTTGAGTTAATGGAAAAAAGCCATTAAATGCTGTCTACCGGGCACACTATATTTTCTTTGCAAATACAAATGTAAATTACTCTAGCACAGAGAGTTTTAATGGCTGAGTAAATGTTTGACCTTCAGTAAGATTCCAGAATTGAGGTGTCTGCATCATTAGAAAACATGTGCTTGCACATTGACAAGTGACAGAGGGAAAGACAGACGAGATCGTTCGCACAGGCGCGGAGTCACAGGGTGGGGAGCTGGAAAATTGGGTGTCTGCTTTTGAGGGGTTCATGAGCCTTTTGTGTGGGGATTAGGATTAACTGCAGAAGGGCCTGCAGTAGAGAGATTTTAAAGGAATTTTTCAGGTGGAGGAAAGAATGGAAGCAGACCCTGCTCTCTGACCGGGGGTGGCGGTGGTTTGAGAGTGTGCATACAGCGGGGATGTCCAATTTTTGGGCTTCCCTGGACCACATTGGAAGAAGAAGAATTGTCCTGGGCCACACATAAAATACACTAACACTAACAATAACTGTTGAGCTTAAAAATAATCACAAACAAATCTCATTTTTTTTTTTTTTTTTTTTGAGACGGAGTCTCAGTCTGTTTCCTAGACTGGAGTGCAGAGGCGTGGTCTCAGTTCACTGCAACCTCCTCCTCCCCGGTTCAAGCAATTCTCCTGCCTTAGCCTCCCCAGTAGCTGGGATTACAGGTGCATGCCACCACACCCAGCTAATTTTTGTATTTTTAGTAGAGATGGGGTTTTGCCATGTTGGTCAGCTGGTCTCGAACTTCTGACCTCAAGTTATCTGCCCATCTTGGCCTCCCAAAGTGCTGAGATTACAGGGGTAAGTCACCGCACCTGGCCAAATCTCATAATGTTTTAAGAAAGTTTATGAATTTGTGTTGGGCTGCATTCAAAGCCATCCTGGGCTACATGTGGTCCATGGGCACGGGTTGGACAAACTTTGTGTAGAGAGAAGAGAAAAAAGAGACTTAAGGCTGTCTTGGAGTGTGGGGACTCAGGGGAAGATCGTGACAGGATTGGAGAGACAGAGGAATGACTGTTAACACATTCTGCTGTAGAAAAGCCTGGAATCTTTGGGTGTCTCCCCAGGAACTCCTGTTGAGAGGGATCTTCTCCATGACTCTCAGTTGCCATAGTGACACTGACTGACTGTGATGCTGATGGAAGCCTGAGGTGGTCCAGATATATTTGGGTTACAGAAGATGTGCTGGCACACCCTTCTTGAAGAAGGGAGGAGAAAAGCAAAATGTAGCCTTGGGAGACTGGTTGTCACTAAGACATGAACTGTGGGACCAGGTGTGGTGGCTCATGCCTGTAATCCCAGCACTTTGGGAGACCAAGGCGGGCAGATCACTTGAGAACAGGAGTTCAAGACCAGCCTAGGCAACATGGCGAAACCCTAGCTCTACCAAAAAAAAAAAAAAAAGCAAAAATTAACCGGGCATAGTGGTGCACGCCTGTGGTCCCAGCTACTCAGGAGGCTGAGGTGGGAAGATCACTTGAACCTGGGAGGTGGAGGCTGCAGTGAACCGAGATTGTGCCACTGTACTCCAGCCTAGGCGACAGACCCAGATACTGTCTCCAAAAGAGAAAAGAAGAGAGAAATGATCTGTGGTCTTTGGATGGAAGAGTAGAGCCCTCTTTCGTTTCTGATGAGGAATGGATCACGGACCCTCTCATCTAGCTCCTGGCACTTGGATCCAGGACCACACAGCACATTCCAAGCGCCTTTGGAGACCTGGCCCTGTAAGAAAGCACTGGTCCTTTGGAGCTGGTTTTCCCAGTGTAGTGCTGAGCATTGCATGGATCCAGCCCGCTATGCTGAGACACAGTGTAGCATGCAGGCAGGGAAGGGGAGGCGGAGAGCAGAGCAATGAAGGACGAAGGCACATGTCAGCAAGTCCTCCATCCCTTCGGTCCTGGGGACTTGGCGGGCCAGCCAGAGTTTCCTGGCATTTGGTTCTGAAGTAGGTAAGGCCAGCTGGCTCTGGAGTTTTGTAGAGCTTATGTCAGACTGCGTCTTGGGGTCTTGTTTGCTGCCTGGGAGGTGACGATGCTGGCTGGCTGAGTCCCAGCAGTTCCCTGGGGGGCCCATGTGGAGGCTCAGGACTCTGATAGGTTCTTTCAAGCCAGTAGAGGAAGGGGTACAGGAAGGTAGGGCTGGGGATGGAAAGTAGAGAGGATCTAACAGCCAGAGCTGGGCTTCAGGGCTTAAGTGAGACATTGACTGTTGCAAGAAGGAATTCTTACTGACCTGGAAGCTAGACAGGGAACGTTGCTTCTTCCCCTCCTACTGTGAAGGATTCTGCATGCATCTTAGCCCCCTTCCTTGGGGGGACGGGATCTTCCCCATGGGTGTGATGCATGCTTTGAAAAGGCCTTCATAACCCCAGTACCCCCACAAAGCCTGCTTCCTGGAAAAAAAAATGCACTGAAGCCCATGTTTAATGCAAATCCTGAGGCAGGCAGTCTTTCTGCCTCTTTATATTACTATCACTTCAACACACCTCCACCCCAGGCCCGGCCTTGGTGGAGGGAGCTTGGGGTTTGCCTCTGAAGCCATGAATCTGTTTCCAGAGATGTTTGTGTACACTTGACTCCCACTGCTCAGGTCTTAAAGGTCATTTGCATGTAAAGTTTCTCCTTCTTTGGAGCAAAGAGATCTTTTTCCAGGACGCTCATATTCCTCTAATGCTACCAGGAATGACAACACCCAAGGCAACCAAGAGTGACTCACAGAGCATCCTCAGCCCAGAGTCTCAGCCACACTAAGCCAATCCGCCGCTCTGTCTGCCTTCTCTACCCTGAAAGATAAACGCCCCATAGGCCACGAGGAAAGGAGAGTGGCTGATGTCCACTGAGTGCTTATCATGTGCCAGGCACTCTTCTAAGTGCCTTGCATGTCCTATCTCATTTAACCCTCATAACAGTAACCACTGGAGATAATATTATTTATGACCCTATTCCAGGGAGGAAGGAAATGACCCTGGAGAGACTGTCGGACACACAGGGTTGTGCTGCAAGGGAACAGGGATTTTTTTTTTTCTTTTTTTTTTAAACAAAACAAAACAAAAAACAGGGCCTCAGTCTGTTGCCCAGCCTGGAGTGCGGTGGCACAATTATAACTCTCTGCAGCCTTGAGTTCCTGGGCTCTGTAAGATTCTCCCCAGGGCCTGAAAGCTTAAGGGGATGAGTAACTCCTCCCTTCTCAGGCCCAGTCCCAAGGCTCAAGGCCACTTGCATCAGCAGCGTGTGATCTAAGCAGGAAGAGAGCAGAAGACACCTACCCCGGCTGGAAGACACGTACTCCCGAAGATCCAGAAAGAGGCCATCCGGGTACAACGTAGCAGTTACATCCGACTAGGACACTTCCTGTTTACAGGAGACTATAAAACCTTTGCCCCGTCCTCACTTGGGGCTGACGCCATTTTAGGCCTCAGCCCGCCAGCACCCAGTGTGTCTGCTCATTAAAACAGCATGTTGCTCCACACTGCCTCATGTTGTCTGTTGGCACGCTCTCAGGGTTCAAACGGATACAAGAACCTTACAGGCTCAAGCAATCTTCCTTCCTCAGCCTCCTGAGAAGCTGGGATTACAGGTGCACACCACCATACCCGGCTGATTTTTACTTTTTTTTTTTTTTTTTGTAGAGACAAGGGTCTTACTATGTTGCCCAGGCTGGAAAATCCTGACCTCAAGTGATCCTCCCACCTCTGTCTCCTAGAGTGCTGGGATTATAAGCTTAAGTCACCAAGCCTGGCCAGGGAGCAAGGATTTGTCAATAGAAAAATCAAATTCTGTAAAATATTTAAAGAGGTTTATTCTGAGCCAGCATGAGTGACCATGGCCTGGAGAACAGTCTCAAGGGGCCCTGAGAAAGTGTGCCCCAGGCAGCTGGATTAGTTTGGTTTTATAAATTTTAGGGAGACAGAAGTTACAGGTAAAGACATGAATCAGTACACATAAGGTATACATTGGTTCAGCTGGAAAGGTGGGACATCTTGAAAGTGTGAGGGAGTTAGTGGGGTAGAGGGTGAGGGGGTGGTGTTTACAGGTCATAGGTGGATTCAAAGATTTTCTTTTCTTTTTTCTTTTTATTTTCTTTTTTTTTTTTTTGAGACAGAGTCTCGCTCTGTTGCTCAGGCTGGAGTGCAGTGGCACAATCTTGGCTCACTGCAATCTCTGCCTCCTGGGTTCAAGTCATTCTCAGCCTCCCGAGTAGCTGGGATTACAGGCGTGTGCCACCACGCCCATGATTTAAAGATTTTCTGATTGGCAGTTGGTTGAAAGAGTTAAGTTTTGTCTAAAGACTTGAAATCAATGGAAAAAAAAATGCTTGAGTTAAGTTAGGGGAGATGTGGAGGCGAGGTTCTTGTGATGTAGATGAAGCTTCCAAGTAGCAGCCTTCAGAGAGAGTAGATGGTAAATGTCTCTTTTCAGACCTTAAAAAGTGTCAGACTCTTAGGTCATCGCTCTGTGATCCGGGAAAGACCTAGAAAGGAAAGCCCTGGCTACATTAATGGAGATTTTCTACAGGCACAAGTTTCCTCAACAGAAGATGGCTTTGAGGGCCATTTCAAAAGATGTCCAAGGAACAAATTTTGCAGCAGACTATGTTGATTTCCTTCAGGATCTGCTATCTGTCATATGATGCTATACCACAGTCAGGTTGGAATTTGGTATCTTATTGCCACAGAGTCTGTTTTTGCCAGTCTTAGGATGGAGCTCTGTGTGAATGTTAATGCTGGTTAGCTGTGCCTAACCTCAAAAGGGAGGGAATATATAACAAGGTGTGTCCCATCACAGCCAGGAATTCAGTTTTTCGGGTTTCTCAGGGGTCCTCCTGGCCCACAGGGGGGCTGTTTAGTTGGTTGTGGTGCTTAGGATTTTATTTTTGGTTTAGAGATTCCAGGCCAGGCTCTTCTCGCTTCTCTCCCTACCTTAGCAAACTCAGGGGCTTTGGTTTTGTGCTGTGGAATTGGGAGCATCTTCTGGGGAGGAGTCTCAGTGTGGTGGCTAATGGGGGGTCTGGGGCAGCAGCATACCCAGACAGGAGGGAATAGAACTAGATTCTTCCTGGAAGGCCTTTGGGGCTCTGGAACCAAACAATTCAGAATGAGCCACATCATAGCTGTGTGCCTGTCCACAATCCCCCACTCTATTACCGTCCCCTGGGCCACCCCACTGACACCGCCCCCCAGCAATGATGGATGTGGTGGCTTTGAGCATCTTCACCCAGCAATTGCTCTGTGCCAGGCCAGCTCTCAGGGCTGAGGAGGAAGATGAAAAAGACACAGCTCTTACAACTGGTGACCTCAGGACCTGTGCACGGGTGACTAAATCCTGTACGTGATAGGGAGGGAGAAGAGGGTTTGCGTTAAAGTGCAGCAGTTGCTGACAGTTGGCTTTGTGGCAGAATTCCACACAGAGAGGGTCTCCTATATTTGGAGAGAGACCTTTTTTTTTTTTTTTTTTTTTTTTTGAAACAGGATCTCATCTACCACCCAGGCTGGGGTATAGTGGTGGAATCATGGCTCACTGTAGCCTTGACCTCCTGGGCTTAGGTGATCCTCCCACCTCAGCCTACCAAGTAGTTGGGACTACAGGTACGTGCCACCATGCCCGGGTAATTTTTATAATTTTTTTTTGCAGAGACCAGGTTGGCCATGATGCCCAAACTGGTCTTGAACTCCTGGGCTCAAGTGATCTGCCTACCTTGGTCTCCCAGAGTGCTGGGATTATAGATGTAAGCCACCACACACAGCCTGGAGAGACCTTTTTAATGGGCCTGCTTGACTAAGAGAAGCATATGGCCCATGGGCATGACCCAGAGGAAGGAATCTAGATAAAGAGGTGTTCAATTATACATTATGGAAAAGAGAAAGAAGCTTTGGAATTATCTGCATAGACCTTGAGATGGGGTTTGAGGTTCTGGAAAAAAAAGATAGGAGTGAAGGGTTCCCCAATATTGACTTATATTATTAGAATGTCAATGAAAAGAGCCAAACTCTGTAAAACATTTAAAGGAATTTATCCTGAGTCAAGTATGAGTGACCAATGGCCTGTAACACGGCCCTAGGAGGTCCTGAGAACATAGCCTAGGGTGGTCAGGCTACAACTTGGTTTTATCTATTTTAGGGAGACATAAGTGGGGGTTGCTTCCAGGTCATAGGTGCATTAAAATATTTTCTACTTATTTATTTATTTTTGAGAGGGAGTCTTGCTCTGTCCACCCAGGCTGGAGTGCAGTGGTGCAATCTTGGCTCCCTGCAAACTCTGCCTCCTGGGCTCAAGCAATTCTCCTGCCTCAGTCTCCCGAGTAACTGGGATTACAGACACCCACCACCACACCTGGCTAATTTTTGTATTTTTAGTAGAGATGGGGTTTTACTGTGTTGGCCAGGCTGGTCTCGAACTGACCTCAAGTGATCCACCAGTCTTGGCCTCCCAAAGTGCTGGGATTACAGGTATGAGCCACCATGTCTGGCCCATTGAAATATTTTCTGGTTGGCGATTGGTTGAAAGTTTATTGGAAGACCTGGCATCAATAGAAAGGAGTGGTGTCTGGGTTAAGACAAGGGATTGTGGAGACCAAGGTTCTTATTATGCAGATGAAGCCTCCAGGCAGCAAGCTTCAGAAAGAACAGACTGCAAATGTTTCTTATCAGACTGAAGGAGTCTATCAGCCATACTGTCTCTGTTTTAATGTCAGTGCTGGTCAACTGTGCCTGAATTCCAAAGGGAGGAGGGTATCATGAGGCATGTCCCCGCTTCCCATCATGGCCTGAACTCGTGTTTCAGGTTAACTTTAGAATGGCCTTGGCTGAGGAGGGTCCATCTGTCAGTCGAAGGGCTTGGAGTTTTATTTTTGGTTTACAAGGAGGGAGCCGTTGGCTAATAAGACCTAGGAGAGTACTAGAAGCTTGCAACTAAAGCTGTTCCCTGCTAGCACAGCAATTATTTACTATAGTCAGCCACTGCCTTCCTGATCCCCACCCCAAGGATCTGAAGTACAAGTCAGTCATATGCAGTCACGTGCACTGGAGTTGATGGTGAAGTCCAGGCAGTGATAGGCATAGGAGGCCTGAGGCAGGGCCAGGCAAGATGGTTAGGAGATAAATAACAGTAGAGGAAAAGGAACAGTGCCCACAGAGTGAGGAACAGATCTGTAACAAACCCTGTCTTCCTCCACTGCCCTGGAAAGGTGAATCTTGAAAATGTAGGATGGAGCGGGGTGTGGTGGCTCATGCCTGTAATCCCAGCACTTTGGGAGGCCAAGGCAGGCAGATCACCTGAGGTCAGGAGTTTGAGACCAGCCTGGCCAACGTGGTGAAACCCTGTCTCTATGAAAAATACAAAAATTAGCCAGGCATGATGGTGGGTGTCTGTAGACCCAGCTACTCGGGAGGCTGAGGTGGGAGAATCACTTGAACCCAGGAGGCGGCGGTTGCAGTGAGCCCAGATCCACTGCGCTCCAGCCTGGGCAACAGAGTGAGACTCTGTCTTGGGGGGGAAAAAAACCAGAAGAAAGAAAGTGTGGGATGGAGGAGGGGAGGCTAAATCCTGTTAGTGCCTAGTGTGTGTTGCGGTGCTGGAACTAGGATGAGGAAATGAGGCACTTGACTCAGGCACAACGTTTAGGGGTGTGCCAAAAAACTCATGCAGCCAGATGATCCTATTTTAATGCAATATTTAAAAAAAACCGCCAAAATAATCTGTGATAAACTATCAAAATGTTAAATAAAGAGAGGACTGGCATTAATGATTTTTCCTTTTACCTCAGGTTCCAACATGGCTGAGCCATGCTCTAAATCCTGTCTTTCTTTAATATTCTAATAGTTTATGCATTATGGTGTTCTGTGTTAATTTTGGTCTTTAAAATATTGCAGTACAACATGATTTAGCTTGATTGCCAAGTTTTGGGCCACACCCCTAAATATCACATCTCATTTGTCTCACCCTAGTTCTGGCCCTGCATTGGGACTCAACACATTTTATCTGACTATAAAGAAAAGAGTAATCTGGGCCGGGAGCAGTGGCTCACACCTGTAATCCTAGCACTTTGGGAGGCCAAGGTGGGCAGATCACCTGAGGTCAGGAGTTCGAGATCAGCCTGACCAACATGGTGAAACCCCGTCTCTACTAAAAATACAAAAATCAGTTGGGCATGGTGGCATGTGCCTGTAATCCCAGCTACTCAGGAGGCTGAGGCAGGAGAATCACTGGAACCCGGGAGGCAGAGGTTGCAGTGAGCCAAGATCGTGCCGCTGCAGTGAGCTGAGGTCACGCCGCTGCACTCCATCCCGGGCAACAGACAGAGAGAGACTCTTTCTCAAAAAGAAAAAGAAAAAGAAGATCCTTGAGCCAGTAGGTTTGTGGGGAGGGGCAGATACAGATACCTGAGTGAAGACACTTTCACAGAATACCTTCAGAGACCCTATATCACCTTTGACAAAATATGTCTCTCTTCCTGCTGGTGAGTGCCCCTGGCTGGGGACAAGCCCTGTGTTCACACATCACTGCAGGCAGCAATGCTGGGGCCTTATTGGGATTCTGGACCCAGATGGTGGGCACAGCGCCAAGGTACCCACTAGTCCAGGAGGGAAATGTTTGGGGGGTGGTGGGTTGATTTGATTTTGTCTCAATGGGAACTTTCTTTGGCTCTCTTTCCCTGACTTCACTGTACATTTCAAAACAACATTCTTTTATGAACAAGCACCAGGACATCAAATACTTCCACACCCTGTGCTAGAAGCGCTTCAGGCCATGTTGTTCTTTTTCTTTTAAAGGCGTCCATGTAAAATCAGATGTTAACTCTCTCTGAATAAACCCGAGTGGAAAGCCTTTTTTTTTTTTCTTTATTAACACCAATGACAATCCGAACAGGTGGGAAAAATATGTGCCTCCTACCAAACAATGTACAATAGTTTAGAAGGAAAACACTACGTAGTTACATGTGTAAGAAACAGTTCTTATTTATTGATGGTGAGAAAAATGAGTAACAAAGCTTCAAGGGAAACTAGCAGGAAATATATTAGCAGGGAGAATGATTTATTTCTTTGAACGAGGCCTATTTCTTTTATAAGTGAGTTTTGTTTTGCACCATGGTCAACGTCAGCATCCCCTCTCTTTTTATTTATTAAAGCTTATGTTGGGTCCATCATGTATTACAGTCAGCAAACCACAAAACAGACAAAAGAACCAGCATGCGGGACTTGAATGATGTGCATGGACTCCCGGAATTCCAAAATTATAGAACGCTGGGGCTGCATATGGTGTCTTGGAAGTCGACTGGTCCAACGTTACAATTCCCTCCTTGACCACATCTATATCCGTCCCCATTTTGTTGTGAGGAAAATGAGACTCGAGGGAAAAGGATTAAAGCCAGAATCACACAGTTGGCTGGTGGTGAAAATGGATCATTTTTCAAAGAGATGCTTTGTAGGGGGAGACTCAAAACCTAGAGTTCTGGTCTTTGTTCTTTCCTTTTTTTCCTCAAGTACTGTGTAAAAGATCAATTTCATTCATTGTTATTGATTATAGTAAATGTGGCTTACCCAGAAGCAATCAAATCTTTGTCTCCCTCCAAGGATTACCTTATTCAAGTTAGTGTTCTATTATATTTGTCTTTTCTTCTCTTTTTGTTGAGAGAAGGTCTCTTCTCTGTCACCCAGGCTGGAGTGCAGTGGGGTGATCTTTCCTTTTCAAACACTTACAGTGCACACAGAGGGCTGCAAGGAGCCTTGGGAAGAACTGTAATTGTTGGTAATGGTGATCCAAATGGATGATAAAATGCTGCATACTGGCTGGGTGCAGTGGCTCCCAGCACTTTAGGAGGTAGAGGTGGGAGGGTCATGTGCTCATGAGTTATAGACCAGCCTAAGCACGTGCCTGTCCCAGCTACTCAGGAGGCTGAGGTGGGAGGATGACTTGTGCCCAGGAGATGGAGGCTGCAGTGAGCCATAATTACTCCACTACACTCCAGCCCAGGCAACAGAGCAAGACCCTGTCTCAATTTTTAAAAAATGCTGCATACTGCTAAAAGGCAAGATGAAGTAGGAAGACTATCTTTCTCTCTGCAGTCCTGGGCCTGACAGAGCTCCAAAAATGTTTGTCTTGAATATTGTTGAGTCTTGAAAATGTCATGCTAATCAACTGCTTCCTGTTGCAATAACACATATTCTTCTCTGGGTAAATACACAGGACCAGAGAAAGAAAAGTTCCTACTTGTATTCTTAGAATTCTCCCATGCTCTGAGGCGTGGCCTTCAGTGCCCACCAGGTGATTCGACATATCATGGTTTTCTGCCTTTTTCCTTGATAGTGTTCATTTGATTCCTGCATTTCCAGACTTCTTCCCCTTCCTATCTTTTGTTGCTGGGCTTATTTGTTTTGTTTTAAGAACTTTTATTTCACAAATAAGATGTATTCATTTTAGAACCAGAAAATACAGAAAAAGGAAGAAAAGAAATAGAAATCAGCCATAATCCTAGAGTAGTCAGTCAACTTTGACATTTTGGAATATTATTTCTAGCCTTTTGGTATTAATTTGTACACACTCAAGGTCTACGTTCTCTTTCTTCCCTTCTTTCTCTTTCTTTCTTTCTTTCTTTCTTTTTCTCTCTCTTTCTTTTTTCCTTCCTTCCCTTCCTTCTTCCTTCCTTCCTTCCTTCCTCTCTCTCTCTCTCTTTCTTTCTTTCTTTCTTTCTTTCTTTCTTTCTTTCTCTTTCTTTCTTTCTTTCTTTCTTTTTCTTCTTTCTTTCTTTCTTTCTTTCTTTCTTTCTTTCTTTCTTTCTTTTTCTCTCTCTCTTTCTTTCTTTTTTCTTTCTTTCTTTTTCTTTTTTTTTTTTGACAAAGTCTCACTCTTGACCTCCCAGGCTGGAGTGCAATGGTACAATCTTGGCTCACTGCAACCTTTGCCTCCTGGGTTCAAGTGATTCTCCTGCCTCAGCCTCCTGTGTAGCTGGGATTACAGGCGCCTGCCACCATGCTCAACTAATTTTTGTATTTTTAGTAGAGACAGGGTTTCACCATGTTGGCCAGGCTGGTCTTGAACTCCTGACCTCAGGTGATCTGCCCACCTTAGCCTCCCGGGATTACAGGCATGAGCCACTGTGCCCGGCCTCCTTCTCCCTTTCTTTCTTTCATTTTTTTTTTGAGACGAAGTTTTGCTCTTGTCACCCAGGCTGGAGTGCAACGGCGCGATCTCGGCTCACGGCAACCTGCGCCTCCTGGGTTCAAGCGATTCTCCTGCCTCAGTCTCCCAAGTAGCTGGGATTACAGGTGCGCATCACCATGTCCAGCTAATTTTTTTGTACTTTTAGTAGAGATGGGGTTTTGCCATGTTGGCCAGGCTGGTCTGGAACTCCTGACCTCAAGTGATTTCCTCTCCTCTCTTTTCTTCTTTTTTTTTCTTTTCCTTTTTTCTTCTTTTCTTTCTTCAATAGCCCTTGTCCTAATGCAGGGGTGTATCTTTTCAACAACAAAGATGGGATTATCCAGTGCCCACTGTTGTACCGCTGTTCTTTTCACAGACTGTACCCTTGTTTTAGAATTTGCCAGTATTGGCAATGGCACTTCTCTCTGGGCTAGGCTTTTAATTTGTTTCAATACAAAGAGAGTGAAGTTTCCACATATAAGAATCAGGGACCCATCAGGTAGATTTTCTTCTACCCTTTGCCTTTGGTAGGGGCCAAAAAAAATTTTCTCTTTGCCCTCCAAAGTTTCACTGAAAAAATCAACTCACAAAAAGCAGACTCTGTAAGCTATTTAATGTGTACACATGGGAGCCTTCAGAATTAAGACCCAAAGATACAGTGTCCTTTTTTTTTTTTTTTTTTGTGTAGGTTCAACGAAGTCTGGACAGCCACACAGAAATATACTTGGACCAAAGAGTCTGATCTAGTGCTAACAGACCACATGGGGAAGCCCAGCAAGGCCTGTCTAGATTCTTCTTGGACTCTCTGAGCAAGCATTTCTTCCTTCTGGGTCTAGGGGAGGACCTTCTCTGGAATGGGGTCTTATGACCTACAGTCAAATAAGGAATGTCAGATAACATCTTTATGGCCAGTTTTTACACAGAGAGGCAGAAGGAAAGTTAAAGTAGTAATTTTAGGTTTTATGGCTGGCTTTGGGGTAAAGCGATTCTGGTTTCGATGACCCGCCTTGGTGAAGAGGAATTCCAGTTTCTATGGCGAGGCTCAGGGGAGAATGAGACTGGGAGAGAGCAGGGCAGAAGATGATCAGAGAAAAACTTCAGCTTCGGAGGACTTCATTTGGGGTATTGTTTTCTGAGTCCTTAATGCCCTATTTATGACAATGCAAAGCATTGCTTTCAGCCTTGTGCTGGAAGTGGGATTATATCCAACCTTGAGCAGCCATAGATGTCCACACAGTCCTGGATCTCCCACTGCCTCCACTCTATCAGTACTAAGGGAAAACACAGTATAGTTTGTCCACCACTCACAGCCACACTCCATGAATGTGACTGGATAAACTGTCAGAGGCATTTGAACCAGAACAACTTCATGTTGAGTAGGGACTGGGTAAAATAAGGCTAAGATCTGAGGGGCTGCATTCCCAGGAGGTTAAAGCATTCTTGATCACAGGACAAGATAGCAAGTCCGCACAAGATACAGGTCATAAAGACCTTGCTGATAAAACAGTTAGCAGTAAAAAAGCTGGCCAAAACCCACCAAAACCAAGATGGCAACGAGAGTGACCTCTGGTCATCCTCACTACTACACTCCTACCAGCACCATGACAGTTTACAAACGTCATGGCAACATCAGGAAGTTACCCCATATGGTCTAAAAGGGGGAGGCATGAATAATCCAGCCCTTGTTTAGCATACAATCAATAAATAACCATAAAAATGGGCAACCAGCAGCCCATGGGGCTGCTTTGTCTGTGGAGTAGCCATTCTTTATTCCTTTACTTTGTTTATTTTTGAGAGACGGAGTTTCACTCTTGTCACCCAGGCTGAAGTGCAACGGGGCGATCTCGGCTCACTGCAATCTCTGCCTCCTGGGTTCCAGCGATTCTTTTGCATCAACCTCCCGAGTAGCTGGTTATAGAAGCCTGCCACCACACCCAGCTAATTTTTGTATTTTTAGTAGAGATGGGGTTCCACCATGTTGACCAGACCGGTCTTGAACTCCTGACCTCAGGTGATCTGCCCACCTCAGCCTCCCCAAGTGCTGGGATTACAGGCATGAGCCACCTTTACTTTCTTAATAAACTTGCTTTCACTTTACTCTGTAGACATGTCCTGAATTCTTTCTTGTGCCGAGATCCAAGAACCCTCTCTTGGGGTCTGAATCGGGACCCCTTTCTGGTAACAAAATGTCCCAAGGAGGGAGTATGTAATGCCTCTTTTTGTGGCCAGAATGGTTTGGCTTCTGCTGAAGTAACAAACCTCCAAATCTCAGTGTCTTGAGAAAGGTTTATCCCTCATGTCCATCATGCTGTACATGCTCTGACTTTGGAACACATGTTGATAGCACATTCACTATCTTGAACATTGCCTGCTGGATTCCATGTCGGGAGGAAAAAGAGTTTTCATTGGGTGAATTTTCTGTCTTCCAAGTTATCTTGGAGTTATCACCTTCCAAGTGTTACCAAGTTTTGCCATTGCAAACCTGGATCAGCGACCTTCCAGGCACCAATAGAAGTCTCCATAAAGTTGGATGCCTGCATTTAAGCCTGTGCTATCTATTTTCTTTTCTTATTGTCACCATTTTCTAGGTACTCATCTTGGTATCAGTCAGGATAGCCTAAGTTACGCTGTGGGAAAAAACAAGCACCCAAACTCACTCAGACTAAATGTTCACTGAAGGTTGGCTGGGTCTGTGCTGTCTCTGTGCTTTCATAATTGTGATGGTTGGTTGTATGTGTCAATTTCACTAGGCCTAGGGTGCCCAGGTTAAATGTTATTTCTGAATGTGCCTGTGAGGGTCATTCTGGATGAGATTAGCGTTTGAATCAGTGAGCTCAGTGAAGTAGATGGCCCTACACAAGGTGGGTGGGTATCATCCAATCTTTTGAGGACCTGAATAGAACAAAAGGTGGAAGAAGAAGAAATTTCCTCCACTTTTCCCTGCTTCACTGCTTGAGCTGGGATATCTCATCTCATCCCCTCCTGACCTTGGATACAAATTTACACCATTTCCTCTACGCCTTTAGATTCAGAATGAATTATATCACTGGATTTCTATGTCTCCAGCTTGCTGATGACAGATCATGGGCCTTCTCAGCCTTCATCATTGCATTAGCCACTTTCTTATAATCTCTCTCTCTCTCTCTCTCTCTCTTTCAGCTTTTTGCCTGAAGTCAGGCTTCAATCAGCCACCACCCAGGTGACTAAAGCAGAGAAACCCTTAGCCTAAGAGGCACGAATATGCAGAGGAGTTTAGGGTGACCACAGCAGCTGGAAAACAAAGGAAGAGGTTAAAATATGACAAAAGAGATGCATAAATGGGGAGCCCTAAATTCAGTGTATATACTGGCTGTCCCCTGACCTACACATTCATAGGGCAGATTTCAAGAAGTCCAACATAAGGAGAAAAGAACTGAACTTAGATTTCAGTTGCTGCCCACCACAGAGGAGATAGAGTTTGGAGTTTGACTACACCCAAGTTAACTGCTCATTAAACAAACAAAAGAAGTCAATAATCTTAAAAAAATATAATGAATCCAGAGTCTTACAACGTATCATTTCTAGTATCTAGGATATTATCCAAAATTACTAGACATAGAAACACACAGGAAAACAATATCCATACATAAGAGAGAAGGTCACCAATGGAGACTAACCGCAGGATGACCTGGATGCTGGAACTGGTAGGCAGGATTTTTAATACAGCTACTATAACTATGCTCAATGATGTAAAGAAAATATGCTTGCAGTGAATGACCAAATAGGAAATCTCAGCAGAGAAACAGAAACAATTAAAAAGAACCAAGTGAAAATTTTAGAACCAAAAAATGGCATGTCTGGAAGATGCCTCGAGAGGAACTATCTAACCCAAAGAGTACAGAGAAAAAACGATTTTAAAAATGAACAGATCCTGAGTGATCTGGGAGAAAATACAAGGTCTGATATACATGCAATTGGAATTCTAAAAAGAGGAGAGATACAATGGAGCTGGGAAAAAAATATTTCAAGAAAGCAAAAAAGGATAAGAACAAAGTAAACCATAGTTAGCCACGTCCCAGTCAACCTGCGGAAAACCAAAGACAAAGAGCAGCCGAAGGGAAATGACATATCACATATAGGGAGCACTGCCACAAATGACTTCATCATTAGAAACCATAGAGGCAGGGAGACACTGGAAACATATATTTTAAATTCTGAAAAGAAAAAAAAAAAAAACCTGTCAGTACATAATTCTATACCCAGCAAAAATACCCTTCAAGAGTGAAACAAAATGAAAACACTTTCTATGAATAAAAGGTAAGAGAATTTGTTGCTGCAAACCTGCATTACAAAAAGTGCTAAAGAAAGTTCTTCAGGCTGAAGGGAAACAACATTGGAGAGAAACTCTATTAAACCTGCCACTAATAAGGTAAAAGAGTTACAAATGAACATTATCACGGGCCCATTTCTTCCCCTACGCAGGTAGTAAAGTGTGAGGTAATCACTAGTGCTGTTCACCAAATATGTCTGGTTTTCCTTCCTTCAGGCATATGGTAGAATTGCCACTCCACTTACTGGGGTGGGGCATGGCCATACGATTGCTTTAGTAAATGAGATGTGGCAGAAACTTTGTCAGAGGATGCAATTTGCCTCACTGCCTTTTTTTTTCTGGCTTTAAAAATCATCGTATTAGGGTTCTCCAGAGAAACAGAACCAATAAGAGAGTTGGGGCTTAGAAACCAATACCCTCAAAGCATGGCATTTTGACCTGCTGACTTGAAGAAGAATTTCCCAGGTCTCTGACCTCTGCCTACTCCTGTCTCAATTCTCTGTCTCTCCCAAAGCACAGGATGAAATGGTTCTCTGAAGTTCTCTTATCTGCCTAATGTCTGGACCTGCCAAAGAAGAAAACAGTCACCTCTGGTCACTTTCCTGATCATTAACTAAAGCCATATCTCAGGAAGAAAGACTGAAGTCTGTCAACACATCTGGACAGACTTGTCGCAAATTATCGTCTGTTCTTTTGGCCCAGCAGACTTTGTTTCAGGCCACTGTATGTTCGTCAAGCCCATTGAATTCACCTAAAAATCATTTACTATCCCTCTAAAATGATCCACACTTCCCTATCTTCCTCTCCCCTAAATAGAAGCATATACAACCATCTGTACCCCGTTGTGTGGTGGGGCAATGACTCTGTGATTCTCCCCTGTGCATGTTAACACATTTGTATGCCTTTTTTCCTGTCAACCTGCCTTTTGTCAGTTGATTTTCAGTGAACATTCAGGGGGCAAAGGTGAAGTTTTCTTCTATTTTATAAAAATCTTCTTCACTTACCTTTGATTCTAGCTGTGTCCCTTCAGAATATCCACACTGAATCATTCGTTTGAATCTTCCACATTGGGGAGAAATCTGGCCTTGAGAACCTCTCTGTGTGAATCACATGGGTCTTCCATCAGCTCTGGACCCGTCTTCTGTGAAGGACAGAATACCACCAAGTTTGCTGCCTGAAGTCTCCTGATTCTGAATACACTTTTTTTGCACAAGTCTCTGGGCCTGCAATCTCTTTCCTCCTGTTTATTCAGTACAAGTCAGTACCTGACTTCCGAAGTTATGCTCCCTCTAGCATCACTGGATCCACTGTGACAACAGTCTTGAAAACTTACCACTTTATCACTATGGAAATAAAAAATGGAAAATGAAAATAAATAAATCATATTTTCAAGGTGCAGGTGGCGCAATATTCTCATATTCACATTGAGGTGCAAGATCCAAGAAAGCTGGCCTAATTATGGACATGCACTTAGTTAGCAGTGAACCTCAGTCAGTGGACTCAGCTGTTTCAAACTCTTTTTATATGGTTTGAATTCACATGTTTCTACTGTCACCCAAGAATCTTATCTGAAAGAGCTTTTTAACATCCAAACAGCTTCAGTGCTTCAAAGAGGAGGCATGTGAGGACATATGTAAAGCTCTTCTGCAGTTTTTTTTTTTTTTTTTTTAAAGTAGACTTTGTTTTTTACAGCAGTTTTAAGTTTGTAGCCAGGAGCGGTAGCTCACACCTGTAATCCCAGCACATTGGGAGGCCAAGGCAGGTGGATCACCTGAGGTCAGGAGTTCAAGACCAGTTTGGGCAACACGGTGAAACCCTGTCTTCACAAAAAATACAAAAATTGGCCAGGTGTGGTGGCATGTGCCTGTAGTCCCAGCTATTCAGGAGGCTGAGGTGGGAGGATGGCTTGAGCCTGGGAGGTCGCGGCTGTGGTGAACCATGATTGCATCACTGCACTCCAGACTAGGTGACAGAGCAAGACTTTGCTTCATAAAAAAAGAAAGTACAAAAGTACGTAGAATTTCCATAAACTTCCTACCCCTACCCATGCACAACCTCCCCCACTGTCAACACGCAACCCCAGAGTGGTACATTTGTTATAATTGGTGAATCGACATTGACACATCATTATCATTCAAAGTCCACAATTTACATTAGGGTTCACTCTTGGTGTATGTGTACCCACTATGATAGTATCATATGAAAGAGTTTCACTGCCCTAAAATGCCTCTTTTCCCCCAACTCCTGGCAACCCCTGATCTTTTAACTGTCTCCATAGTTTTGCCTTTTCCAGAATGTCAAGTAGTTGGAATCACACAATATGTAGACTTTTTAGATTGACTTCTTTCACCTGGTAACATGCATTTAAGGTTTCTCATGTCTTTTCATTGCTGGATAGCTCATCTCTTTTTATTTTTATTTATTTATTTTGAGATGCAGTCTCACTCTGTCACCCAGGGTGGTGTGCAGTGGGGTGATCTCGGCTTGCTGCAACCTCTGCTTCTCGGGTTCAAATGATTCTCATGCCTCAGCCTCCCAAGTAGCTGGGATTACAGGTGCGCGCCACCACGTCCAGCTAATTTTAGTATTTTTAGTAGTGACAGGGTTTCACCATGTTGGCCAGGCTGGTCTCGAACTCCTGGCCTCAAGTGATCCGCCCGCGTTAGCCTCCTAAAGTGCTAGGATTACAGGCGTGAGCCACCGTGCCCAACCGCTCTTCTCTTTTTAGTGCTGAATAATATGCCATTGTCTGGGTATGCCACAGTTTATCCACTTACCCACTGAAGGACATCATGGTTGCTTCTAAATAGTGACAATTATAGATAAAGCTGCTATAAACATCCATGTGCAGGTTTTCTTGTGGACATAATTTTTCACCTTCTTTGGGTAAATATTTAACACCAAAGAGTATGATTGCTAGATCAGATGATAAGAGTATATTAATTTTGCAAACTGTCTTCTATAGTGGCTGTACAATTTTGTGTTCCCACCAGCAATGAATGAGAGTTCCTGTTGTTCCACATCCTCACCAGCATTTGGGGTTTCAGATTTTCTCCATTTAAAAAGGGGTGTAGTAGTATCTCATTTTTTTATTCTATTTATTAATTAATTTTTTTTTTTTTGAGACAGAGTCTTGCTCTGTCGCCCAGGTGGGAGTGCAGTGGCACGATCTTGGCTTGTGGCAACTTCCACCTCCTGGGTTCAACCGATTCTCCTGCCTCAGCCTACTGAGCAGCTGGGATTACAGGCACACACCACCATGCCCAGCTAATTTTTGTATTTTTAGTAGAGACGGGGTTTCACCATGTTGGTCAGGCTGGTCTCAAACTCCTGACCTCGTGATTTGCCTGCCTCAGCCTCCCAAAGTGCTGAGATTACAGGCATAAGCCACCACACCCGGTCTTATTTTTGTTTTTTGTAGAGACAGGGTTTCACCATGTTGCCTAGGCTTGTCTCGAACTCCTGGGCTCAAGAGAGCCACCTGCCTTGGCCTCCCAGAGTGCTGGGGTTACAAGCACCAGCCACCATGTTTGGCCTCGTTGTTTTTTTAATTTGCGTTTCCCTGATGACACATGTTTGTTGAGCATCTTTTTGGATGCGAATTGCCGTCTTATATCTTCTTTGGCGAGATGTCTGTTCAAGTCTTTTGCCTATTTTCAGTCAGGTTGTTCATTTTCTTATTGTTGAGTTTTAAGAGTGTTTTGTCTATTTTGTTTAATAGTCCTTTATCAGATACCTCTTTTGTAAGTGCTTTTTCTCTGTCTATGGCTCATCTTCTCATTCTCTTGACAGTGTCTTTTACAGAGCAGGAGATTTTAATTTTAATGAAGTTCAGTTTATCAATTATTTTTTTCATGAATCCTGGCATTGCTGTTGTATAGTTGGTTCTAATAACAAAAACAAGGACAATAACAAGACTGACCCAAAGTGGGATGTTAATTGCCACAAAAGCAGTCATTTGATATCAACCTGAGTTTTGTGATCATATTTTATTTGGCATGTAAAGATCCTTTTATGCAAATCATTTCCATGGACATGTAATATAAAAACATAAGTATTTCCAATTACTATATCAGTGTAGCTATTCCAAATGAAATGTCTACAGTAGCAACAGACAGACCAGACTGCATATGTCAGTCCTGACTGGAGACTAGCAGGCAGCAACCACTCCCCAAGCTGCTGCTCCTGACGTGTTGCTTGACTCAAAGCCAGGAATGATCAACAAAGGTGTTTTTCCATCCGGTCGGAGTCTAGTAATGGTGTTCCATAGAAGAAGCAGAGACTACTGCTGCTAATGACTGTAGACATGTTGAACATTAGGGTTTGTAGCAAGAGTTGCCTGCCATAGCAAGTAATGACAACGAGTGGAGCAAGACAATCATGCTCCAGGCAGGTGGACTCCAATGAAACATGTCTCAGGAGACCTTTGGGAAAGGGGACTGACAGTCTTGTTTAAGAGATACCACTTCAGATTGGGCACACTGGCTCACATCTGTAATCCCAGCACTTTGGGAGACCAAGGCAGATGGATCACCTGAGGTCAGGAGTTCAAGACCAGCCTGTCCAACATGGCAAAACCCCACCTCTACTAAAAATACAGAAAAATTTAAAAAATTTTAAAAACCAACAGGGTGTGGTGGCAGGCACTTGTAATCGCGGCTACTTAGGAGGCTGAGGCAGGAGAATCGCTTGAACCCAGGGGGTGGAGGTTGCAATGAGCCGAGATCATGCCATTACACTCCAGCCTGGGTGACAGAGTGAGCTCTGTCTCAAAAAAATAAAACAGCAACAACAAAACGAGATACCACTTCATTCTGTTGATCTGAGGCCTGTGTGTTTGTCAGCCAATATGCTCGGATGGGCAGGTAACTACAAAGGAACTGAAAGGAAAGGGGGGACTTCCTGAGGGCTACACCAGGAGTTCTCATAGCATCACTTCCACTGTATTCTCTTGGTCAGAGCAGCCACATAGCACAGATTCAAGGTGGAGGGAACATAGATCCCACCTCTTGTTGGGTGCAGTGACAAATAATTTGTGGCCACGTGTAACCCACTGGCTGTGGAAAGTCTTTTATTCTTTTCTTTTTTAACCTATTGCTCCATTGGCGTGAGGAGTCCAATGATCACGCACTCATTGTGAGTTTGGTGGCTCTTAGGTGAAATGGCTCTCCTATCAGAGACCAGGATTTTACAGAGCCTATGATTGTGGGGACGGGAAGCACATATTTTGCAAGTAACTAATTGGGAGTGGTGGTAAAAGGGGCATTCCTTTCAAGTTTTGGTTTCTGGACCCATATATTTTAGTTACTGGAGACAAAGCACCTTACCAGCTACAGACTCAGCACAAAACTTGCATCCTGTTGGCAACTGACCAGTGCCTCAACTTGCTCAGTTGTATCTGAGCAGGCATTTCAACTGAGCCTGTAATAGGCCATTCCACCATTGTCTTTTTTTTGTTTTGAGACAGAGTCTCACTCTGTTGCCCAGGCTGGAGTGCAGTAGGCTTATCACAGTTCACTGCAGTCTTGATCTCCTGGGCTCAAGTGATTCTCCCACCTCAGCCTCCCAAGTAGCTGGGAGTACAGTCGTGTGCCACCATGCCCAGCTGATTTTTAATTTTTTTTTTTTTTGTAACTCACTATTTTGCTCAGATGGTCTTGAACTCCTGGTCTCAAGCAATCCTCCTGTTTGGGCCTCCCAAAGTCTTGGGATTACAGGCATTAACTACCATGCCCAGCCCATTTATTTTCTTTTTTGAGACAGAATCTTGCTCTGTCACCCAGACTGGAGTACAATGGTGTGATCTCGGCTCACTGCAGCCTCCGCCTCCTGGGTTCAAGTGATTCTCCTGCCTCAGCCTCCTGAGTGGCTGAGACTACAGGCACACAATACCACACCCAGCTAATTTTTGTATTTTTAGTAGGGACAGGTTTTCACCATGTTGACCAGGCTGGCCTTGAACGCCTGACCTCAAGTGATCTGCCTGCCTCAGCCTCTCAAAGTGCTGGGATTACAGCCATGAGCCACTGTGCCCGCCCAAGTCCATTTCATCATTTTATTAGGGTGGCTGCTTTGGGCATGACAGTATAGGGTAGAACCAATCACATGTCCTCTTTCATAACAGGGGCCAGTGGTCTGAGGCAATGTTACATGGGATCTCATTGGGTAAATCAGGCCTTTGTTATCCCTCTCATAGTGGTATTGGTAGAGGCGGTGTGGACCTGGAAGACAAACACATATCCAGAGGAGGTATCAATTCCAGTAAGAACAAATTACTGCTTTCTACAGAGTAGAAGGAGTCCAGTATAATTAACTTGGCATGAGATGGCTGGCTGATCTCCTTGAGGAGTGGTACCATACAAGCAAGGACTCAGTGTTAGTTGAGTTAGGCTGGGCATTCAGCAGTGCGGTAGTTGGGACCAGCCTTGGGAGAGGGAGTCCATCATATTGGGCCATGCATGTCTTCCAGCCGTGCTACTGTGGGCACTCCGTTCATGGGTGTGTGGAATTAGCACTAGAGTGGCCAAAGAAAGAGACAAGTTAGACCAGTCATCCCATCTACTGGGTTGTTGAGAGCCTACTTCGTGGTAGATACTTTCTGGTGGGCATGGACACCAGACACAAAGTTCTTTGTGCCCCTTCCCATGCTTCTTCTCCAGACCTCTTTGTTTCCAGTCTGCCTATTTGTTTCCCATTCTGCCTCTTCCAGGTCCTTGACCAATCGACCAGCCATCTGTCACTCTGTAGGAGTCTGTGTACCTCAGGCCACTTCTTCCTTCATCAGAGTGAATGACCAAGGGTGTTACTCACAGATCTGCCCACCGTTCTCCACTCCCTCTCATCACTGTCCTTTGGAGCCATCCTTGAGTGAGGCTGTTGTGTAGTGCAATCCATTTTCAACTTACACCAGCAAATCAAGACTATGGATCCATAAACAAAGCCTGAGTTTTTCTTCCTCTGATATTTGGTTGTGGGTAATACCTTTCCTGTCCCATGAGACCACAGGTGTGAGCTGAGAAAATGGCATTGGTATAACATAGTCAGGTGGCATGGCAGTGTGAGCCATCTGCTTGTTGATCTTACCAGAGCTCTCTGGATTGGGCTGTTGGACCTGATCCTAGAATGTTCCATTTCCATCCCATAATAGCTGGCTGTGGCATGTGTACAGGCTGAGTAAACTCCTACTGTTGTACATAGTTTCAGAGAAGTCCCAGTGTAGAAAGCAAAGAACACAGTATGCACCTGAGGCAAGATGTTGTTAGAGTGAAGTAAATGGATACTTTTGCAGAACTGGCTACCAAAGCCACAGCAGGAATCTGAGATGTGGCAGAGGGGATGAAGTAGGCCCCTAGCAGTATCTAATATATCCCCCATCTGTTTCAGTTCTATTGTTATAGGATCTTTGGGTGTTGCTTTTCTGGCTGGAAACCTCTGTGGCTGGTGGTGCCTTTGCCCAAGTTCTTGTTTTGTGTCCAGGAAGAATGAAGTATGCAGACAAGTAGAAGGCGAGCAAGACAAAGAGGAGCTTTATTGAGGTTAGAACAGCCCAGAGGAGACCCGTAGTGGGTAGCTCCTCTCTGTAGGCAGGTCATCCTGTCAAGTGTTCAGCTCTCAGAAGAGAGGAAGTCTGGAGTGGGTGGCTCCTCTCTGCAGACAGGTCATCCCAACAAGTGTTCAGTTCTCAGCAGAGAAGAGTAGCTCCTCTCTGTAGCTGGTCATCCTGATGTCTGCTGCTCTCAGCAGAGAGGAGGCCCTGGAGAGGGTAGCTCCTCTCTACAGCTGGTCATCCCAATGTCTGCTCTGCTCCGGCTGAGTCCGGAATTTTTATGGTCTTCAGAGAAGGGAGGTGTGTGCTGCCATGGGTGGGCCCAAGAAGAAGCAACAGAGTTCCCTCTTCAGTCTGCAGGAATGGCAGCCTGGCCCCCAGGCTTCAGGCCTTCCCCCTGAAGGTGGGGCTTCAGTGGAGACCTGCCCCCTTCTGCCCGAGAGCCTGTCTGCCGCTGCTACAGTCCATGGTGCCTAGGCTGCTTGGGCCAAGAGGCACCTGCAGGCCACCACTGAGCTGCCTTCAGTGCTCCCAAACCCCAGCTTCCCTCCCGTGCTTGTTGGTACTGAAAGTCCAGAAGGCGCTGAGGCAGCAGGGGGCTAGCATGTCAGCACTGCCTTGAACATGCGTCCACCTGGCCAGGCTGCGACAATACCTGGGCTCAGCCCCACCCTTGCTCCACAACCAGAGTGAACTCTGTGAGCAGGGAGAGGCCAGGCAGTGGCAGCAGGCACTTCTGAGCCCATAGGGGGTAGGGGACCCCAGAAGGTCCAGCATGCCCTGGTCCACAGCCGGACTTAGGCAGCTGCAGCAGCACCCAGGGACGGGGGGGCTCCTGCATGCTCTGCTTTGCCCTGTGGTGCAGGAGGCCCGGGTCGTGCTGCCCCGCTGCAGCCAGCATCTTGGCAGCAGCCACTCTAGATGGGTTGCTGCTTCCATCACTATTATCCAAAACTGATTTAGATTCTCTGCCCTCATTCTCTTCCAAGTTTTGGAGGAAACACAATGATCAGAGTGGGAAGCAGAGCAAGAGACCTTGGTAGATCTTTAGGACCACATGACACCCAGTATCTAGACCGCACCCTCTGTTGAAACACTTGATACTAAGTTTTACTTTGCTGTTTGTGGCTCCCTGCTTTTAAGGCTATTCATTCTATACATATGTCCAGTTCTGTATCTCTATAAAATGATTTCAGAGCTTCAAATAAAGTTCCTATGAATTTTTTTTAAATTGAGCAATCTGTTCCATTTACTGTATATCGTTATATTTATCAGCATATTATTATATATTATCCAATATAAGCCAGTGAATATTCAGAGGGTTCCTGACATCAATGTCCAACTCTCCGATTCCTCGTTCTTAAGAAACTGATATCACTGCTGTTTGGTTGGTTGGCTGAAAAAAGAAAAAGCAGGCTGAGCACGGTGGCTCATGTCTGTAATCCCAGCACTCTGGGAGGCCAAGGAGGGAGGATCACCTGAGGCCAGGAGTTCAAGACCAGTGTGGCCAACATGGTGAAACCCTGTATCTACTAAAAATACAAAAATTAGCCAGGCGTGGTGGTGGGCGCCTGTCATCTCAGCTACTCGGGAGGCTGAGGCTGGAGAATTGCTTGAAATTGCTTGAATCCAGGAGGCGAAGGTTGCAGTGAGCAGAGATCATGCCACTGCACTCCAGCCTGGGTGACTGATAAAATGCTAAACCTGTGTTACCAGGAGATTGGTTATGCATCTTCCTTTAGTGTGTCTCACATTGGCCTCAGTCTATTCAATGTATGCTAGAATGTGTCCTGCTTTCAGGGCTTAATTGCTGAGTCCTCAGTTGATATTTTAATTAATGCATCACTGTTTTACTTCTTCCCTCTTACCTGTCCTTGTGTGTTCCCTCCACCCTTCCAAACCATTGTTAGCACTCTTATATGCATCCGTCCATACATTTCTCCATGCTCATACAGCCATCTTTCATTTATATGTACATGGTGTCAGGCAGTCTTCCCATTCCTCCTTGCTAGTAGAATCCTGATTTGGAATGCAAGGTGCTTAGCCCTGGCAATGGGTCATGACTGGTTCAAGTCAATAATGATAATTTGTACCCCATATATCCTGGCCTATTCTGCAGCTAGTGGTAGTCATGTGACCCAGTTTTGACCAATGAAATATCAGTGGAAGTTAGCTGAGTGAACATTTTTGCTGACTCATTTAGCAGAGTCTCTTGCCCTTTGATCTTCTTCCTGCCTAGAATGCATCGATGATGCTTAGTTGGTGCTGCAGGCAGCGTGTGACTGCGAAATGACAAACCAATACATTGAGGATGGTGGAGTCAAAATATGAAAAGAATCTGAGTCTTTCAGGGTCCTACTGAGCTGCTGAACCAGTGGCAGAAACAGAAATCTTTAGGGTACCAGTCATAGGAAAAAACCCCTATTTTTTCATACCACTGTTAGTGTGGTTTACTATTATTTTGTATCCAGAAGCACTTATAACTCATACAAAATGCATATGAATGCACACACACAAGTTGTCTGGTGTTCAATTTACAAAAATACGGCCATATTACTCATCATATTTTTATATATTTGTCTGTATAGTACCTTGCTTCAGATTATAATTTGTAATGGAAATCTCTCTAAGTCAGTGAGTATAGCTCTAATTTATTATTTAAACAATGTTTTATTGATTATCTTGCATAGGTAATACCAGAACCTGGTTTAAAATTCAAAATGTATAAATGGAAAGTGATGCAGCCACTTTGGAAAACTGTTTGGCAGCTCCTTAAAAACTTAAATACACAGTTGCCATATAATCCAGAAATTTTATGTGTAGGTATATACCCAAGAGTAATGAAAACACATTACTTATACACAAACATTTGTAGAAAATGTTTATCAGTTTCATCAATAATGCCCAAAAAGTAGAAAGACTTAAAATGTCTATCCACTGATGAACGGATAAACAGATTGTGGTATATTCACATAATGGAATATTATTAAACAATAAAAAAGAAGGAAATACTGATGCATGCTACAGTATAAATGAACAATGAAAACATTATGGTAAGTGTGATGGTTAATATTGAGTGTCAACTGGATTGGATCGATGGATGCCAAATATTGTTACCGGGTGTGTCTGTGAGGGTGTTGCCAAAGGAGATTCACATTTGAGCTGGTGGACTGGAAGAAGGAGACCACCCTCAATCTGGGTGGGCATCATCTAATCAGCTGCCCGCACAGCTGGAATAAGGCAGGCAGAGGAACGTGGAAGGACTAGACTGGCTGAGTCTTCTGGCCTCCATCTTTCTCCCATGCTGGATGCTTCCTGCCCTGGAACATTGGGCTCCAAGTTCTTAAGCTTTTGGACTCTTGGAGCTACACCGATGGTTTTCCGGGGGCTCTCGGGCCTTCCACCACAGACTGAAGGCTGCACTGTCAGCTTCCCTACTTTTGGGGTTTTAGGACTTGGACTGGCTTTCTTGCTCCTCAGCTTGCAGACATCCTACTGTGGGACTTCACCTTGTGATGGTGTGAGTCAATACTCCTTAATAAACTCCCATTCATATATACATCTATCCTGTTAGTTCTGTCCCTCTGGAGAACCCTGACTAATACACTAAGTACAACAATTCAGTCACAAAAACCACATACTGTATAATTCTATTTATGTGAAATGTCCAGAATAGGTGAAACCACACAGAAAGATTAGTGGCTACCTGGGGCTGGGGGTTGGGAGTTGGGAATGGAGAATGACTGCTAATGTGTTTGTGGTTTCTTTTTGGATTGTTGAAAATGTTCTAAAATTAGATTTTGGTGATGGTTGCAAAAGTCTGGGAATACATTAAAAACCACTGAACTGTACATTTTAAATGGGTGGATTTTATGGTATGTGAAATATATCTCAATAAAGCTGTAAAAAAGGTTTAAATGGAAATACAGTAAAAAGCAAGTTTCTCTTCTACCTCTTCCCCTACCTACCCAGTTCCCTTTTCCAGAGGTGATCACTCACTAACTTCCTGGTATGCTTTCAGAGGTATTTTATTTATATTCACACACATGCTCATAGGTGGGTTTACATACTTTCTTACATGTACCATACACTATTTTTTCCCTTATTTTTACCCTTAAAAATATATCTTGGAGACACACACAGACAAGAGGAGAATGCCCTGTGAAGATGGAGGTGGACTGGAGTGATGGCTCTAAATCAAGGAGTGCAAAGGACTTACCAGCAAGCATCAGAACTGGAAGAGAGGCCTGGAACAGATCTTCCCCTCGCCCTTCACAGGGAACGGACCCGTGACACCTTGATGTTGTACTTCTAGCCTCCAGAACTGTGAGAGAATAAATTTCTGTTGTTTAAAGCCAAAAAACAAGCAGACAAAAAATGTATCTTAAATATTATTCCATATCAGCACATTTAAGGTGGATACCTTCTTTTAATAGCTGTGTAGTTTCATGATTGTTACATAATTTATTTGATGAGTTCCTTATTGGATATTTGGGGTGTTTCCAATGTTTGCTTTTTCAAGCAATGCTGAAATAATAACCTTGTCCATGCATAATTTCTTACCTTGGCAGGTATACTTTCAGGACAAACTCTTGGAGGTAGAATTGTTGGATTAAAAGATAATTATATTTCTAGGCCGGGCGTGGTGGCTCATGCTTATAATCCCAGCACTTCGGGAGGCTGAGGTGGACAGATCACTTGAGGTCAGGAGTCTGAGACCAGCCTGGCCAACATGGTGAAACCCCTTCTCTACTAAAAATACAAAAATTAGCCAGGCGTGGTGGTGCATCCCTGTTATCCCACCTACTTGGGAGGCTGAGGCAGGAGAGTCACTTGAATCCGGGAGGCAGGGGTTTCAGTGAGCTGAGGTTGTGCTGCTGCACTCCAGCCTGGGTGAGAGTGAGACTCAAAAAAAAAAAAAAAAAAAAAAAAAGAAAGAAAGAAAACAAGATAATTGTATTTATTATTTGAATTGTCAAATTGATCTCCATAGTGTTTGTAGGAAATTACCCTCTCACCAGTAATGTATGAGTATTCCTGTTTGCCCACAGCTGTGCTAATACCATGTGTCATATAATTTTTGATCCTGTCAATCAGGTAGTTGAAAATTCTATATCATTGTGGATTTAATTTGTATTTTTCTCATTAGGAGCATGTTAAGCATCTTTTATATATTTCATATCATCGATCAATATCATCACACTCAATAGTATTAATGTCACATTCACTTCATTAAGTCATTTGAATTTTCTTTTCCAAACTTTTTTTCATATCCTTTACCCATTTTTCTGTGGGTTGTTGCTCTTTTTCTTATTGTTTTCTTTAGGAGCTCATTACATATTAAGAAAATTGGCTTTTGTTCCAATTTTAGCAAATATTTTATCAAGTTTTTTGTTTTTTGACTTTATAATTTCTTTTTTTCTTGCCATGAAGAAGATTTTGTTTTTGCGTAGTCAAATTTAATACTATTTTCCTTTATTGCTTCTGGATTTTGTCTTCTACTTAAGTCATCCTCACTTGAGATTGTAAAGAATTATGTTCATTTCTAGGGCTTTTATGGTTTCATTTTTTACATGTAAATCTTTATAAAATTTATTTTGTGTTAAGTAATGGTGTAGAGATCCAATTTGTTTTTTTCTAGGTGTCTTTTTAATGGTTCCAACACCATTATTGAGTAGTCTACTTCTCCCCACTAATTTGATATGCCACTTTTCCAATTTCCTGTATGCATTTGCATCTGTTTCTAGACTTTCTGGGCCATGCTGTTTGCATTCCTAAAATAAACGCCTCTTAATCATGATGTATTCTATTTTTAATGAGTTGTTCAATTCTATTTGTTAATATTTTACTTAAGATTTCTGCTTCAATATTCACAAATGAGTTTAGTCTATAGATCTATTTTGTGTATGTATGTGTAGAGTTTATTGGGTTTTCAAATCAATGATATAGTCATTTTATTAAAAGATTATAGAATCTAGCCTGGACAACATAGCGAGACACCTGTCTCTTAAAAAAGATTATCTGTTGTTTAAAAGCCTGTTAGAATTCCCCTAAAAATCCATCTGGGCCTGCTGCTTTTTTTGGGATTAGCTCATTAATATTTTTCTATCTTCCATGGAAATTGATCTTTTAGATTTTCTATCTCTTTTAGGGTCAGTTTTGGTAAGCTGTATAGGACTATATAACTGAGACATACGATATTTTAGAATATCCTCTGATTCAATGGTTACTCTCCCATTATCACGTTTTCTTTTTTTTTTTTTTTGGTGACAGAGTTCCACCCTGTCACCCAGACTGGAATGTAGTGGTATGATCTCAGCTCACTGCAAACTCTACCTCCTGGGCTCAAGTGATTCTCATGCCTCAGCCTCCCAAGTAGCTGGGATTACAGGCACATGCCACCACACCCAACAAATTTTTGTATTTTTTAGTAGAGATGGGTTTTACCGTGTTGGTCAGGCTGGTCTTGAACTACTACCCTCAAGTGATCCACCCGCCTCAGCCTCCCAAAGTGCTGGGATTACAGGCATGAGCCACCACGCCCAGCTCCATTATCATGTTTGAATTTGTGTGTGTCCTCTCTTTTATAATGATTAGATATATTATGTTGATTATTTAAAAGAACTTTTTTTTTTTAGTTCTAAGTTCTATTATGTGGTTTTAGACTCAATTAACTTCTGCTTTTTTCTTTATTACTTTCTTCTCTCCACTTTCATTGGATTTACTTTTTGTTCTTTTTCTCACTTTTGGGATAGATGCTTAATTCATCTATTGTCACACTTCCATGTTTATTTTTATAAATATTCTATGTATTTTAACCTTTGCTTTTTTAAGTTTTAATGTTTAATTTTTTGAGATGGGGTCTCACTGTGTTGCCCAGGCTGGTCTCAAACTCCTGGGCTCAAGTGATCCTCCTGCCTCAGCCTCCTGAGTAGCTGGAATTATAGGCACACACCACCACACTCAGCTTAAACCTATGTTTTAACCATATGTCAAGATTCTGATATGTATAATCATTATCTTTGAAAGAAATTATACAGTTTCACGTCTTTGACTAAAGAGTTGCTTAATAATTTTAAAAATTTCCAGATGGAAAAGACTTCTCACCTTTTAATTTAATTTTATTGTATTGTGGTAAAATGATGTTTGCTTTAGTTCTACTTAATTGAAATTATTAAAGTTTTCTTAATTATCTCATATATGACTAATTTTCATGTATTTGAAAAGCAAATATATTCTCTTTGATAAGGCTGAAGAGTTCAATATATAGCCATAAGATCTACTTTGGGGTTATGTTGCTTACTTTTTTATTCTTTTTTATTTCCTCATTTTCCTCACCTTCAACTGAGGGTGGATCTTGGTCTTCTCTAATTAATGTACTTCCATGTGTTTCTCTTCTTATCACCTGTATTTATACTTTATGAAGGTTGCTGCTGTGTTATTTGATGCATAATTATTAACTTTTATATTTTCACTATGAATTATGGACTTTAGTAGTACAAAGTATCCTTCTTTGTCTCATTAAGGACTTTTTTCCATCCATGAATATTTCAGCTTGTCAGATATCAAGTTCACAATACCTGCTTTCTTTATGTGTTTTTGCCTGGTATAGTTTTATACTTTCTTTTAATTGTATTTATCTTTGTTTTGGGAATGTCTCTTAAAGTACACAGTTGGATTTTGCCTTGTAAGCCAATCTGAAAATATTTTTTCTTCTCATAAGTTAGTTAAGACCATTTACATTTATTGCTACACATTAAATGCCTGGTCTTAGATATATTCTATTATTCTATGTTATATTTACTATGCATGTTAAATTTACTATGTGTTTTTCACTCTGTAGTCTGGGTTTTTTTTTCTTTGCTTAATTGAAAAAATTTTTGGTGACTAGAATGATTTGTGTTTTTGTCTTAGTAATTATCATTCCACTAACATATTTATATAATGCTCACATTTTCTTTACTTGGGCTCCTATGATATGGTTTGTCTGCTTGAGATGAGACATTTGACTATCACCTATGGTTTATATAAAATCAGTGAATATATTCAATTTCCCATCTCTTTTTTCTTTTCCTCTCATTTAAAAAATTTATGTTGTTTGTACTTTGTCAGAGTACACAACTACAATCTTTTCTTTCACCCTTACCCCCATCTTTGATTTGTTTAAGATCTACAGTTAAATATAGTCAATGCTCACTACCAGACCAGTCCTTTTAACAGTTTCCTCATTCATCTCTTAGTTGGATGAAGTTCCACCTCTAGAGAATTTTTCAGGAAGGACTTATTAGAACAATATACACTGAATTTTTTCATGTTTCACATATTTTTAAAAAATTATTTTTCTATGGCTAAGCACATGACAAGATGCTCAACATCATTAGTCATTAGGGAGAACTACAAATCAAAATCACATGAGATACTACTTCACACTCATAAGAATGACTATTTTTTAAAAAAAAGAAAATAAGTGTTGCAAGTATGTGTTGAAATTGGAACTCTCATACATTGCTAGTGGGAATATAAGATGGTTTAATTCCTATGGAAAACAGTTTGGTGGTTCCTCAAAAAGTTAATATAGAATTGTCACATGACCCAGCAAGTCCATTTCTGGATATATACCCCTCAGAGTTGAAAACAGGTACTTAACCAAATCATTGTACTCAAATTTTCATAGCAGCACTATTCATAATAGCCTAAAGGCAGAAATAACCCAAATGTTCATTAGTGTGTGAATACACAGATGGTGGTATATCCATACAATGGAATATTATTCAGCCATAAAAAGGAATGAAATGCTGTTACATGCTACAATGTGGATGAACTTTGAAAACGCTATGCTAAGTGAAAGAAACCAGAGGTCGTATATTGTATGATTCCATATGTATGAAATATCTAGAATAGATAAATACAGAAAAACAGGTAACAGGTTGGTAATTACCAAGGGCTGAAGGGAAAGGTGATAGGCAGTATATGCTTAATGTTTATGGGGTTTCATTTTGAAGTGATGAAAATGTTTTGGAACTAGATAGATACATGTGAAGTTTGCACTACATTGTGAATGAAGTCAATACCACCAAATTGATTTTAAAAACTGTTTTAAAATAGTTAATTTTGTTACCTGAATTTCATAACAAATTTTTTTTTTCTATACTCTTGATATTTGAAGGATAGTTGAGTCAGATGAAAAATCCTGGCTTCACATTTTTTGACATTTTTCACTACTGTCTTGCTTTGTAAGTTACTCGAGGAATCTAATGCTCACCTGACTTTATTTTCTTTACAAATGCCTTGATCTTTTGTCTGAAGTAGCAGATAATTATTTTTCCTTAAACTGTAATGTCTAGTAGCAGTTTTAATAGGTTGTTTCAGAGTTGATTGCTTTGAAGCAATTTTCCTACATGGTGGGCCTTTTAAATGCATAGATTCAGTTCTTACTTCAGGAAAATTTTCTTGAATTATAGTTTTATATATTAGTTCTATTTCAGTGTTTTTTTCTCTTATGCATCTCCAATTATATTATGTTTTGTCTAACTACTAAATCTATCATTTTCTTACTGATTCTTTCTACCTCTTTCTTTAATTTCATTTACTTGGCTTTTTTTTTTTTTTTTTTTTTTTTTTTTTTCATTTCTATCCACTATCTATCTTCCTTCTTCCTTAGTCTACTTTCGATCATACTTACTTTCTCTTAAGCACCTCATACTTCAATAATTTCAAGGTTATTGCTTTATTTATTTTTGAGGCAGAGTCTCACTCTGTTGCCCAGGCTCGAGTGCAATGGTGTGATCTCGGCTCACTGCAAGTTCTGTCTCCTGGGTTCAAGCGGTTCTCCTGCCTCAGCCTCTTGAGTAGCTGGGATTACAGGCACCCACCACCACATCCGGCTAAAGTTTTGTATTTTTAGTAGAGACAGAGTTTCACCATGTTGGTCAGGCTGGTCTCGAACTCCTGACCTCCGGTGATCCACCTGCATGGGCCTCCCAAAGTGCTGGGATTACAGGCGTGAGCCACCATGCCTGGCCAAGGTTATTTCTTTTTCTTCAGCTTCTTTCCTAATATCAGTTTCCCACTTTGTAAGTTCTAGTTTGTCCATTTCTATTTTGAGTTTTTAAATCCCTGATGTGTTTTTCCCTATGTGCAACTGCTTAATTTTATTTAGTTCATTTGGGAATACTGTGTTACATTTTTTTTTTCCATAAGGGCTAGTTTTATTTCTTCTGGAGTTTCTTATCCACTGAAAAGTTTGTTTTTATTTTTTAGAGACAGGGTCTTGTTCTGTCACCCAGGCTCCATGGAGTGCAGTGGCATGATCATAGCTCACTGCAGCCTCGAACTCCTGGGCTCAAGTGACCCACATCAGCTCACTGCAACCTCCGCCTCCCAAGGTCAAGTGATTCTCCTGCCTCAGCCTCCCGAGTATGGTAAACTTCTGAGTAGCTTGGACTACAGGCATGTGCTGTCCTGCCTGGATAATTTTTTTATGTTTATTTTTGTAGAAATGGGGTCTCATTATGATGCCTAGGCTGGTCGTGAACTCCTGGCCTCAAACAGCCCTCCTGCCTTGGTCTCCCAAAGTGCTGGGATTATAGGTATGGACCACCACAACTTGCCAAGTTTTTTTAAACTTAAAAAAAATTAAAGTATAATGAATTCAGAAAAGTAAATAGCTGATAACACAAAGCTTCACTTTCCCCCTGCATTTATTATACCTTACCATTTATTAATCTTCCACCATTAAGAATCTATCACATGACAGGGTATACTCTCAACACCACTTACCATAAATAATGTCATTTTTTTTTGCCATCTGATTAGTGAGTGACCCTGGTTCGAGTCCCATTTTGATGTCTACTTTCTAGGGCTATTCCTGATTATCTACTCTCTTAACCTGGGCTTCCTAAAAGCAGAGTCTGAAACAAGGGCTTGCATGCAGATGGCTTATTGGGGAAATGATTCTAGAAAGAGTGAGTGGGAAGAAGAAAACATAATAGATGGAAAAGCCAACAGGAACTTGTATTACCAAGTTGATCATCTTGTGAGTGTGGCTTAATCCTGCTAGACCCTCTGAATAGCTATATAGAATGCACCTTAATTGTCCATTAAAGGATGGAAAGGAAGAGTATTTATCCACTGGCTCCTGGTCTCATGGGTGAAGAGGATCCCTGGGATGTTTTCTCCATTGTATTTGGATAAAGATGGGGAAGGGGAATGTGAGGTAGGGTCCAAGAGGTGTTTCATACTATTTTCTAATGGCTTCCACTGTTGCAGTTAAGACATCATCAGCTGTTGGGCCCGGCACGGTGGCTCATGCCTGTAGTCCCAGCACTTTGGGAGGCCGAGGTGGGTGGATCACCAGAGGTCAGGAGTTCGAGACCAGCCTGGCCAACATGGCAAAATCCTGTCTCTACTAAAAAATACAAAAAATAGCTGGGCATGGTGGCAGGTGCCTGTAATCTCAGTTACTCAGGAGTTGAGGCATGAGAATTGCTTGAACCTGGGAAGTGGAGGTTGCAGGGAGCTGAGATTGTGCCACTGCACTCCGGCCTGGGCGACAGAACAAGAGTCCATCTAAAAAAAAAAAAAAAAAAAAAAACCCAGAAATTTCCTCCTGGATCTTTAAAAACATAATGTCTAATTTTATGTCAAATTTCTCAAGATTGTCTTTGAATTCCATAAACATATCAAACATTGTTATTTTGAAGTTCATAGACGATGACTATTATCTGAATTACTTATGGATGTTTCACTCGTCTGTTATCTTAGTCTTCATTCATGTGATCTTGTCTCCTTATGTGCCTAGTTATAGTTAAAATGTGTAGCAAACATCATACATTAGTGTAGTGATGATTTGAAGGCCTAGATATCTTCTTCTAGAGATTTGTCTTTGCTTCTGACAGATGGCTAGGCTAGTTCTAGCAATCTCAGATCACCTTAATCCATTTAGAGATTGAGAAGGTTCAGAACAGGGCTTCAGTGTCAGTGAGTGCTAGTCTATTTCGTATTCACTGTTATTCTCATGGTTTAGCCTTTCAAAGTCACAGCTTAAAGCCTGGGGATTTACTGGGGTCTCCATCTTTGGTGTGCCTTAAATTCCAATCTTGTCCCTCAAAGTCTCATGAGTCTGCGGAAGCTCCATTCAGCTTCTCTCACCCTTGCTTTCAGATTGGCAGAGTCTCAAGGGGAAAATCAGCCTAAGTATCTGGCTCACCCTCTGGGCTTTCTTTGTTCCCAGATCTTGTTCCTGAAATTTATTACTGACTTAAATAGCTTGTGGGCATTCAAACCCTTCTATATATAATGTGTATTCTGGTTTTTCTAGTTGTTTTCAACAGGAAAGTTGGTTCAAACCATCACATTTACCATTACTGAGGGAGAGCTCCAAACTGCTGAAAAGGTTTTTCTTTCTTTTTAAAAAAAACATGGACTAATTTGTCTTACAGGCAGGCTCATGCCTGTAATCCTAGCACTTTGGGAGGCTGAGGTGGGCGGATCACCTGAGGTCAGAAGTTGGAGATCAGCCTGGACAAGATGGTGAAACCCTGCCTCTGCTAAAAAGACAATAATTAGCTGGGTGTGGTGGTGCATGCTTGTAGTCCCAGTTACTTGGGAGGCCGAGGCACGAGAATCGCTTGAACCCAGGTGGTGGAGGTTGCAGTGAGCTGAGATTGTGCCACTGCACTCCAGCCTGGGCGACAGAGTGAGAATCTGTCTCAAAAACAAGAATGAAAAAAAGCAAGTTGTATAAATAATGCCTGCAGCCTGACATTTATATAAATAAAAAAATAATTCTACGCCTATTCTGTGGGTACATGTACATACACAGAATGATAAACTCTTGGTGGGCAGCAGATCTGGATAAGGGTGGTATTATTCAAGGGGATTTTACATCTGTATTATTCTGATTTTAGTGAAAATATGGTCATGTATTATTTGCTATTTTCTTTTATTAAAAACATCATCATTATTAGAGACAGAGTCTCATTATGTTGCCCAGGGTGCAATATAATGGCTAGTAACAGGTGTGATCATAGTGCACTACAGCCTTGAACTTCTGGGCTCCAGTGATCTTCCTGCCTCAGCCCCCCAGTAGCTGGGAATACAGGTGCATGTGCCTAGCCACTTGTGTTATTTTAAAAAATGTTACTGATACATAAGGAAAAGACAGGAAGCAAGCATGCCAGATATTAATGGCTAATTCTGGATGGTGGGGTTATAGGGGTCACTTTAAAAAATTTTTCTATATATACAGATATAAATTTTTCTATATATATATGTTTAAGACGGAGTCTCAGTCTGTCTCCCAGTCTGGGGTGCAGTGGTGTGATCTCAGCTCACTGCAACCTCTGCCTCCCAAGTTCAAGTGATTCTCCTGCCTCAGCCTCCCGAGTAGCTAGGACTACAGGCATGTGCCACCATGCCAGGCTAATTTTTGTATTTTTAGTAGAGATGGGGTTTTACCATGTTGACTAGGTTGGTCTTGAACTGCTGACCTCAGGTGATCCACCCGCCTCAGCTTTCAAAAGCGTTGGGATTACAGGCATAAGCTGCTGCACCCAGCCAATTTTCTTACACAGCTTTATTGAAGTATAACTGACAACTGCTGAAAAGTTTTGACTTTCATTTTGTTTTCTTACAGAATATGGATGTAGGATTCTCTTTTTTATTAAAACTTATTTGATTTGGAATTTTTCTGGACCAGGTAAGATATCACATGGGTGATGGAAGGATTTGGGTGGCTTACAAGTTTCTTTCTTTCTTTTTTTGACAGAGTCTTGCTGTGTTGCCCAGGCTGGAGTACAATGACGTGATCTCGGCTCACCGCAACCTCCACCTCCTGGATTCAAGCAATTCTCCTGCCTCAGTGTCCCAAGTAGCTGGGATTACAGGTGCCTACCACCACACCCAGCTAATTTTTTGTTTTTTTAGTGGAGACAGGGTTTTGCCATGTTGGCCAAGCTGGTCTTGAACTCCTGACCTCAGGTGATCCACCTGCCTTGGCTTCCCAAAGTGCTGGGATTACAGGCGTGAGCCACCACGCCCGGCCAAGAGGCTTACAAGTTTCTTAGCTCAACAATGTCCTCTGCTGTTGTTAGTGAAGGGCCACATCCTTTAATAAAAAATTGTATTTATTTTATTATTTACTTACTTTTTTCCAATAGGTTTATGGGGAACAAGTGGTGTTCAGTTACTTGAATAAGTTCTTTAGTGGTGATTTCTGAGATTTTGGTACACCCATCACCCAAGCATTTTACACTGTGCCCAATGTGTAGTCTTTTATCCATCATCCACCTCCCACCCTGATATGGTCTGGCTTTGTGTCCTCACCTAAATCTCATCTTTAATTGTAATCCGAATTGTAATCCCCATGTGTTGAGGGAGGGACCTTGTAAGAGGTGATCAGACCATGCAGACTGTTTCTCCATGCTGTTCTTGTGATAATGAGTGAGTCTCATGGAATCTGATGGTTTTATAAGGGGCTTTCCCCTCTTCATTCTATACTTCCATTTCCTGCTGCCATGTGAAGAAGAACATGTTTGCTTTCCCTTCCGCCATGATTGTAAGTTTCCTGAGGCCTCCCCAGCCATGAGGAGATTCTATTAAAGAGATTCTATTAAATCTCTTTCCTTTATAAATTACCCAGTCTCAGGTATTTCTTCAGAGCTGTGTGACAACTAACACACACCCTTTCTCCTGAGTCCCCAAAGTCCACTGTATCATTCTTATGCCTTTGCATCCTCATAGCTTAGCTTCCACTTATGAGTGAGAACATTCAATGTTTGGTTTTCCATTCCTGAGTTACTTCAGTTAAAATAATGGTCTCTAATTCCATCCAGGTTGCTGTGAATGCCATTATTTCATTCCTGTTTATGGCTAAATAGTATTCCATGGTGTGTGTGTGTGTGTGTGTGTGTGTACTCACACACACCACAATTTCTTTATCCACTCATTAATTGATGGGCATTTGGGCTGGTTCCATATTTTCACAATTGTGAATTGTGCTACTATCTTGTGAATTGTGCATGTGCAAGTATCTTTTTCCTATAATGACTTCTTTTTCTCTGGGTGGATACCCAGTAGCACAACTGCTGGATCAAATGGTAGTTCTATTTTTAGTTCTTTAAGGATTCTCCACACTGTTTTCCATAGTGGTTGTATTAGTTTACATTCCCACCTGCAGTTTAAAAGTGTTCCCTTTTCCACCACATCCACAGCAACAGCTATTATTTTTTTTATCATGGCCATTCTTGTAGGAGTAAGGTGGTATTGCTTGTGGTTTTGATTTGCATTTCCCTGATTATTAGTGATGTTGAGATTTTTTTCACAGGTTTTTTGGCCATTTGTATATCTTCTTTTGAGAATTGTCTATTCATGTCATTAGCCCACTTTTTGATGGGATTGTTTTTTTCTTGCTGATTTGAGTTCCTTGTAGATTCTGGATAGATGTATAGATCCTTTGTCAGATATATACATTGCTAAGATTTTCTCCCACTCTGGAGGTTGTCTGTTTAGTATGCTGACTGTTCCTTTTTCCATGCAAAAGCTCTTTAGTTTAAGTCTCACCTATTTATCTTTGTTTTTGTTACGTTTGCTTTTGGGTTCTTGGTCATGAAGTCTTTGCCTAAGCCAATGTCTAGGAGGGTTTTTCCCAATGTTATCTTCTAGAATCTTTATGGTTTCAGGTCTTAAAGTCTTTGATCCATCTTGAGTTGATATTTGTACAAGGTGCGAGATGAAGATCCAGTTTAATTCTTCTGTGTTTTGCCAATTATCTCAGCACCATTTGTTGAGTAGTGTCCTTTCCTCACTTTGTTTTTGTTTGCATTGTCGAAGATCAGTTGGCTGTAAGCATTTGGCTTCATTTCTGGGTTCTCTATTCTGTTCCACTGGTCTATGTGCCTATTTTTATACAAGTACCATGTTGTTTTGGTGACTATGGCCTTATAGTTTGAAGTCAGGTAATATGATGCTTCCAGATTTGTTCTTTTTGCTTAGTCTTGCTTTGGCTATGTGGGTTCTTTTTTGGTTTTATATGAATTTTAGGATTGTTTTTTCTACTTCTGTGAAGAATGATGGTGATGTTTTGATGGGAACTGCTTTGAATTTGTAGATTGCTTTTAGCAGTATGGTCATTTTCACAATATTGATTCTGCCCATCCTTGCGCATGGGATGTGTTTCCATTACTTTGTGTTGTCTATGATTTCTTTCACCAGTGTTTTGTAGTTTTCCTTGTAGAGGTCTTTCACTTCCTTGGTTAGGTGTACTCCTAAATATTTTATATTCTTTTGTAGCTATTGTAAAAGGGGTTGAGTTTTTGATTGGATTCTCAGCTTGGCTGCTGTTGGTGTATAGCAGAGCTACTGATTTGTGTACATTAATTTTGTATCCTAAAACTTGCTGAATTAATTTATCAATTCCAGTAACTTTTTGGAGGAATCTTTAGGGTTTTCTAGGCCTATGATCATATCATCAACAAATAGTAAGTTTGACTTTCTCTTGACCAATTTGGATGCCCTTTCTTTCTCTTGTCTGATTGCTCTGCCTAGGGCCATTTCCTTAATAAATGGCCTTTTATTCATACTGATACCACTTAATGATATTATCTTGTCGCACTGGGGCCCATAGTTTCTGGTGGTTCCTTCTTTCATTTCACTATCATAGCTCCAGAGATAGATTCACCTTCTAAAATGCCCCCTTTCTTTTCCAGAAGTGCTTTCCAAAGATGCCACCTCTGGTCCTAATCTATCTTTCAATCCCCTTCCTTTTACTTCCCCTGTAGCTAATGCTCTGGTCCACCAGCCCTCAGATCAGTTCTCAGTATTTTCCCACTCAGAGTGGCCCTTCTCCTTCTGTGGGAACCTTAGTTGATATTATTTGTGTTCTGCCATCACTAGAATGCTGCCACACTCTCCTCGTATGCTCAATCCTTACCTTGCCTCCCCATCTGGTGTGGGCTTCTGAGCTGATGTGTATTTCCCCCTTTTACACATAATGCGTGTAGAATTTTGTCTCCTAGTTATGTTGTAGGAAAGGGTTATTTCTTGTACTATTAGGACCCAGAATAGTAATAATACCTCCATAAATACGTATAATTTTTGTCAACTAAAAATATAAAACACAAATATTTTTACCTTTTAGGTAGGATTGTTTTAGCTATCCTTTTGCTATTGATTTCTAATTTTGTTGCATTTTGCTTAGAGAAATATATATTGTAAGACTTCAATTCTTTGGAAATTGAGACTTCCTCTATGGCTGAATACATAGTTGATTTTTTCTTTCCATGTTCCATGTGCATCCCATATTCGTTTTAGCAATCATGTTAAGCAAATCTAGACTTTTTCTGACATTTTTGATCTGCCACTGACAGTGAAAAGCTATTACTAAAATGGATGCAGCCATAGCATTTTTCCATAGTTCTGTCAGTTGTTGCTTCATGTATTTTGAGGCTATACTGTTTGGTGTTACATAAGTTTACATGCATATATCTTTAACTTGTTCTTCCCTCTAACAGCATAGAATATCCTTCTTTGTTGTCTTTTTTGACCTGGAGCTCTATTTTGTCTGATATTAAAATTGTTACCCTGTCTTAATCTTTACATAGTCAATATGCCTTTGCTTTATAGCTGTCTTTCCTCTCTTTGTTAGTAAAGTCTTCCCAACCTTAGGTTGTATGTACAGTGTCTTACATTTTCTTCTAAAATTTCTCTTTTTTTTCCACCAACCTGATGAACAAAATTAAAAAACACGTAAAAAATTTCTCTTATTTTCATTGTTGTTAATGATGACATGTGTACCTATGACAAAACAACATTTGCACCAAATCAAGCTGCATTTTAATGACATATATCCTTGAATTTTTAAAAAACTTCCTTATGCTTCAGTTCCTTACCAGTGATTCCTGAGAGCTTTCTGAGTTCCAGCCTCTGCTACTTCACTATAAAAAGATACAAGAAGCAAAGATACAAAAATTAGCTTGCTGTTACCTCAGTTTCATAATGGCTAAGAGTGCTCCTGTCATGTTAAATTAAGACAAATCTTAACACAAAGGAACGTTTTGGGAAGGCCACTGGAGCTGTCACAGATGCTGGTATCTCAAGAAGTGGCTGTCTCACCAAGAAAAGAAACAGTAAAGAGAAAGGAAAAAAAACAGCAAAGGGGAAGGAAAAAAATGTGATTTGACTAGCTAAAAATAAGTAGGAGAACAGACAGATGGGAGGAGATGTTCAGTTGAATATAGATGTGAACAAATTAGATAGTAGGAATATAAAAATCAAGATGTTAAATTTTATTTAAAAAGAAAAATGGTGCGCAGTGAAGACAGAGGTAATGCCGTTTTAGGGATGAAAAAAGTGAATCTCAATAGAGTGAGAAGAGACAAAAAGCAGAAAAGTCAAACAGCATCTACCTCAGAAAAGAGGTCACGATCAAAGTCTAAGAGTACCAGATTGCACTTCCGAAAGCCTGAAGGAAAAACATAGCTTGATATATTAGCGAATGTCATATGGCAAATGAAAGGGCAAGAACAAGAGGTATAAGAATACCAGTAATATGGGCCCAATTTTCCAGGCGGTCAGGCTGGAAGGTGCAGTCCACTGGTGGCACTTTGAAATGGAAGTGAAAATTCTACCTTGTAAGATAAAAGAGATTAGGATGAGGAGATGTTTTCTAATTCTGTATTTTTAGTTTTCAAAACACTTGTTTCTCTTGCTTTGATATTTTCTATTTCTGGTTGACCTGGAGGTTGTTTTTGTTCTGAACAAAGGGGATGTAAATCCGTGTTTGCTCCCATTCATGGATTTAATTAGGCATGTTGCCCAATCTCTAATAAATCACGGGTTTAGTTTTTCTTTGTTAAGGTAGTCAGAGGCATGAGTGACTTATTAAAATGTACACTGATTGTTGGGGATGAATTATCATCCTGATATTGTCAATCACTCAATTATTTTTTATCCCAAAAGCTCTCTCCTGGTTGTTTTGTCCTACACAAAGATGACATTTTATTTTCATATTTGTTCACAGACATGATTCACATTTTTCTATCTAGTGCATAAGGAAATCATTCTAGATTCAGCAATAGTGCCAGTTTGACTAAAAAAAAAAATATTTTCCATATCCACAAAAATGTTAATCAGATTCTTGTTAGAACATGTGTAAGAACTGGTTTTCATTTTCACAGCTCTTGATGTCAGATTACTAAAATAATTTATGTTTTGTTGTGGGAACATGAGTGCACGCAAAATCTCTCCAATCACATGACCACTTCTCTGCCCACACGTCTTCATAACACATAGAAATTATTTGTGTTTTGTGGTAACGAATGAATGGCAGGAACAGCAGAATTTCAATGTGGCCTTTCTTTATTTGATTAAACATATTCTCTATTTATTCTTAAAAAAAACTAATTTAAGCTAAATGGCAGTAAACCATGATAATTTAGAAAACATGTTGAAACTGAGAGTGAAGAGAAATGTTCTTTACGTAAACCACACTGTAAACCATAAAACTTATTTTTGTCAACTGCTTTTCATGACAGTGGCTGGGAATTTGACATTTCTACTACAGTAGGCAAAAAAACATGTAAAATACACTCTCCCACATACCACATCACATCTCTATTTATATTTCCAAACTAAAAGCATTACAACCCAAAAAAGTGCTGAGTGCACTGCTCCAGTTACACCAAGAACTGTACATTCACACCAGTAACACCTTAAGCTGGTATCTGTGTGGTAAGGCCACTGTGGTGGCCCCTGACGCCAAGCCCTCTTCAATGGATCCAGTTTGGCTCACCAAGAGAAAACCCAAAAGGTGGTAAGCTTTTCAATGGCCTCAGGTTACCACAAGATAAAAATGTGTCAGCAGCAATTAGCTATGAAAATGAGTGTTGTGAAAATTCGCAATAGTTTGAATATTTTAAAACTAGAAATTTTTAATACGACAGTAAACAATGTGACAGAAACATGGCTGCTTCTCTAATCTTGTCTAAGATATGCATTCCGTACAGGTGACTGGGTCCCAGAAGTTTTCTAAGAAACACTTTTCCTTTCCACTTAATGATCCTAAGAAGCCAGTGCAATCTGGTTCTTCTCCCTGCAGAAGGGTTATTTAGTTTGGGATGTAACATTTTACAACAATAATACAAACCTCCTGGGAGAATACCACAATAAATGTCTCAAAAACCACTCAGTTAATCCCAGGGTATAATCTGGCTGTTTTAAATTACTGCAGGGAATATTATGGGCCTTAATGACACTGTAACTGCATAAAGCCAAAGAAAGCTAGAAAGAGGGGCCAAAAAAATGAGCTCAGAGCCAGCCTAAGTGACAACAAACATGTGGTTGTTTACTAGGATTGGAGAGGTTTAGTCTGCAGATGTTTGTGGTCTCTAGAAGGTTCCAGAGGAATGAGTTATTATGAAGATTTGCCGAGTTGGATGAGAGCAAGATTCTTCTCGGAGATGGCAAGCCCCAGGACAGACAGGCCCAGTGGTATAGACAGAATTTATAGATTTCTGTGGTCAGATCATACTCTACTGGTCCCACAATGTACATCAACAAATTAATATTGTACGGATGTCATTTCAAAGCCTCCTAAAGACGAGAGTCATTATTGAAGCCATTAGAGCACAGATGGTTCAAACTATATGCAGATATTCATACTTGCATTTTTGCATTATAGCTGCTTTTTTTTTCTATTGAACTGTAATGAATTGTCTCATAATCTATTCCATCTTCTTGCCATTAGCAGGCTTTGAATGTTCACAAATAGGAGCAAAGAACTCATTTTCCAGAGCTTTAATCACACAAAGAGGGAATGCCTAATTCTCTAAATGAAATGGTCTGTGATCACTGAAGCAGAGATTTAATATATCACGGCAAATTAGGTAGATTTTAATAAATTACTTATCTCCCTGAATACTTTACATATGCTTAAGAAGGAACATAGCCTGTTTGCAAACAGTGAAAACCCACAGCCTATAAAAATCCTTTGAAGAAAATGACAAATAAAAAAGTAAATTAAAAAATGAAATGCATTATATCCTAGACCTCTAGAGACAATTCCTTTGCAGCATTGATTCACAGCTCCATTAAAAATATCAATTAAATCCTTCAGTGAGATTGGGTAAAAGCTAGAAAATTAACTTTCGGAGCTGCTTTTCGAGGATCTGGTTACCCAGATACACCCCGGCACTGTACTGGCTTGATGTAAATTTAAATAATGATAAAAAGATACTCCTTTCACGTCTAACTAAGCATATCAGAATTTGAGTTATACTTTTCATAATTTCTTTCTATGTCATATGCTGTTTTCAACGTGTAAATTTCACATCTATCTATATACCTATCTCCTTTTTATATATACAGCCTTGGATCCCATATCACCATTACAAATACATGAAAATAATACAAATACAATGAACTTTTACGAAAGAAAAACAAAAAACTTGCGGTCATTGAATAAGTTGGTGCTAAGTTTCATTCTTTATATTTAATTGATAGAAACTGCATGCATCAAAGAAAATGCATACTGAGCTTTAATGTGCATAAAATGGATATTAGCATTTTAAAGAGGAAGATTAACACATTAATCCAAGTAATTTTCATATATTGCTTCTAATAAAATCTTCACAGTATAAAACTCTTAATGAGGCTAATCATAGGCATTCCATTTAGTGGGACAATTAGGGATAACATAAAAGTATTTCTTTTTCATAGGTTTTCTAAGATTTATGCTTTTGCTTATTAAAAATAAAAATGGGAATTACATTTCAGTTCTTCCTAAGAAAATGTTGCAAATGCAAATAGACTTTCTCATGCTATCATGTAGGTATACATTATTGAGAAGGTACTGCCCATTATGGAGAACTTAAGTCCTGAGGGTTGGCAGTTATGAGAAGGAGGGAGTAGAGAAATAAACAAACGAAAAAGTATACAAAACTTCAACACTTCAAACCCAGGTCTCCCCACTCCCAGCTTCCCATGAATTATGTAGATTATATACACCAGAGTAGTTACAAAAATCTCATGTAGGAGCTTTCATGTGAGCATTTACTCAGGAGTAGGAGATGCTTCTGGAGCAGTTGTTTTCAAGCCTCCAAGTCATCTCTGTATTGCTCGTAGACAGACCGGAGGGCATGGAGAGCTTCGACTGTTACCCTGAGCTTGCCAATACCTTTACCATCTGCTCGTGCATCAAAAACTAGGGAGAAAAGAGCAGGAATGTGTTAATATTGTTCAACAGATTTTTCTTTGGAAAGGCTCGCAGACAGAAACAGTAGTTGAAAAGATGAAAATAGTTCTACAGAAGTCCAAAGTTCACTGGCATCTTGGGTATTTAAAGAATAATCCTTGTCACGTGTGCATGGAGATGAGCATTTGAGACGTACTGCATGGACCTGGACATATTGCTCGTGGAGCTAAAACTAATGAGTTAATCCTGAAGTTTATCTAGTGAAAGCCTCTAGGATAATGACCCTCACATTGCAATCAGAATTTTTAAGCTAGTGGCTGGGTGTGGTAGCTCATGCCTGTAATCCCAGCACTTTGGGAGGCCGAGGTGGGGGGATCACCTGAGGTTGGGAGCTTGAGACTAGCCTGATCAACATGGAGAAACCCCGTCTCTACCAAAAAAAAAAAAAAAAAAAAAAAAAAATAGCTGGGCATGGTGGCGCATGCCTGTAGTCCCAGTTACTCAGGAGGCTGAGGCAGGAGAACCGCTTGAACCCAGGCGGTGGAGGTTGCGGTGAGCCGAGATCATGCCACTGTATTCCAGCCTAGGCAACAAGAGCGAGACTCCTTCTCAAAAAAAAAAAAAAAAAAAAAGTATTTTTAAGCTAGTAAGCAGTAAGTCTAAAGGGAATTTATGATAATCTATACAGTGTTTCAGAATGGCAAATGCTGTATAGATGTTACATGATCATAGCTTGAATTAGTTATTTATCTTTCTGAGGAAAACATTCCATTTAAAATAGATTTTATGTGGAATTAGAAAAGATTAAAATGGCAGACCCAAGAATCTTAAGGTTTGTGGGTTTGAGTATACGTGGGATTTTCTTAGAAGAGGGGCCACTCCTTTCAGAGGTGTCCCAAAGGTAGACTTGGGCTCAAGTGATCCCCACACTGTGGCCTCCCCAAGTGTTAGGATTAGAGACCTGAGCCACTGCACCCAGTCCGGAAGGTGGACTATTTGACAGGAGCCAAGGGCATTCTCTGGGCTCGGTGGTGGGAGCCAGATGGGATGCTGATTAAACCCCTGAGACTCCATCCCTTGTGGACAACGATAATGGCTAGTGACTCAAGGCCAGAAACCTGGACTTTCTAAGTTTGATAGCACTTATCACTTATGGGTCTTTATATAGTTTCCTTTTTTTTTTTTTTTTTTGGACAGTGTCTGGCTCTGTCACCCAGGCTGAAGTACAGTGGTGTGATCTCAGATCACTGAAACCTCTGCCTCCAAGGGTCAAGCCAACCACCCGCCTTAGCCTCCTGAGTAGCTAGGACTACAGTTGGGCGCCATCATGCCCAGCTAACTTTTACATTTTTTTGTAGAGATGGGGTTTCGTCATGTTGCCCAGGTTGGTCTTAAAACTCCTGAGCTCAAGCAATCCACCTGCCTTGGTCTCCCAAAGTGCTGGGATTACAGGTGTAAGCTACCACACTGGCTTAGTTTCCAGTTTATAATTCCTTGTGGTTTTCCTTGAACTTTAATATATGTGTGTGTGTTTTTTTTCCAAGAAAATGTGTTAGAAAGCCTTAAAACTTGATACATAAAGAGTTAGGTGCAGAAACTGAGCATTGGTGAAGTCAAAATGGCACGAGTGGTCCCTAGCTCATTCTCTGGAGCTGTCATCTCTGCTTTGGGACTTCTCACTTCTATGCTTGCCACAGAACAAAGCAGTAAAATCCCAACCTCACCTATGCCTAATCTTCTGGCTCTTTCCCAAAACATGGCCACAATAGCTGGCTGTGTCAGATCAGTGGGTCATATGTGATCTCACAGAAGAAGATGGGTTGCTAAACAACTGTCTGGAAAAAATGCCAAGAATATAAAGTAGAGATAATTGTGGTATTTTCGTCAGACTTTCTTGGTCCTGGTAGTCTTTAATAGGGTTCAGGTGAATATTTCAATCCTCTCATCTTTTTCTCTGTGCCAAAGTTGGGACCAACTGCCATGTGGTTAGAAATGTACAGTTTATAAAGATTTCCCAGAAGAAGTTTCTAATTTGGTTATTTGGTCTACTTTGGTTAATTATTTGGCTTGAGCCTGACTTTTGAGCACTTGACACACACCTAGGACAAGCAGCTTGACAATGAACCAGGGCTGAACTACAGCGTAAGCAGAATGCCTGGCTCTTAAGAGGTGCTCACTTCAGTGTTTGTTGAATGCACAAGTGAATATGTAAACAAGTCATGCACATTTTTCCAGAGATGGCTCTGCTAACTCAACAAACGGGACTAGGAATCAGCTTTATTTCTCTATTTACTACATAAAGCCTAGGCCATCTCTGATTATGATTTTAAAAAGTCTCATTAATAAAACAATTTAGCATGTTCTAGAAACAGAAGAATAGAGAATAGAAATTAAGCATTGTTGGGAATCACAACTAGTGAGGTAAAAATCCAGGACAGCACATTTGTCAGGAACAGATCAAATGTCATTACTCCTCACAAATTCCTGGTGGGAAGTAAGGGATCAAAACTACTTCCTTGCTGTGACTGTATCACTACATTGCAACACTGAATTAAAGAGAAGCCTTGAGAAAGACACTATCAGGATCACTCAGAATAACATGCTTAAGGTTAAGTACCTTAGTAGAAATAAGGCTTCCATAAACATTAACAGAATAACATGCTTAAGGTTAAGTACCTTAGTAGAAATAAGGCTTCCATAAACATTAACAGAATAACATGCTTAAGGTTAAGTCTTAACTGAAATGTGGCTTCCATAAACAACCTTGGAAAAACATCTGGCCAGGCTTAGTGGCTCACGCCTGTAGTCCTGGCATTTTGGGAGGCTGAGGTGGGCAGATCACTTGAACCAAGGAGTTCGAGACCAGCCTGGGCAACATGATGAAACCCTGTCTCTATACAAAATACAAAAAAATTTAGCTGGGTGTGGTGATGCACGCATGTAGTCCCAGGTACCTGGGAGGTTGAGGTGGGAGAATTGCTTGAGTCTAGGAAGTTGAGGCTGCAGTGAGCCAAGATTGTACTCCAACTTGGGTGACAGAGCACAACTCTGTCTCAGAAAACAAACAAACAAACAAACAATGGCCAACTTTTTCTCATACCTTCACCCAATACTAAAAAATGAATAATTCCTTGTGAAGCTAAATTAATTATTTTACAATTTCTGTTCATTCAAAGGAAAGCAGGTGGGGAAGGCAGGAAAAGGATATTGGAAGACACTTTAGCTTCAATAAGGCGTCAACTTGAGTTGTAAAGGATTCAAGTAACGTGTGACTCAGCATACTTGGAGCCAGCAAAAAGAAGGTTTCAATAAAGAGTTTGGAGTTCAGCAATTGTTGGTTGCACAAACTGAGTAACATTTTCACCCATACCATCGATGTTTTGCTCAATGAGGTCCCTCCCTTCCTGAAACATGTTGGCAAGGTCAATGTGAGCCACGCCAATGTCCTCACACTCCAGGTCCTGCTCATCCTCTGGAGGGTCACTGACCACGGTGAAGCGAATGCTGGTAAGGTAGAGATCAGAGAAAGTCATCACCAAGTGAGAAGAAATCACCACAAGACAAAACTCCCAAATGGGGTGTTATCACTAGGTATAAAATGTTAAAGTTTCCAATTATTACAATAAAAAGAAAGGTACACTAGGTTAGATAAGTTATTATATGAACTATTAGAATTGTTATGAAACACCCAACCTTCAAATGAACACTAATCCACTTTCTAAGCACTGATTAACATTTATCTCTATAATCTGAGAAAATTACTAGGCAAAGAGAAGGACCAGATGTTCACTCTTTTACATACTATCTGATTGTATTTTGACACCTCTACTTTTAAGGCTAAAAGGATGAAGTGAATAAAGACCATGGAGGTTCAATGGTCAGCATTTTCCATAGAAACATAACATTTCCTATAGAAACACACAACTCTGGAGTTGCTACTAAGGACTTTAACAAAACTGTATGTATTCTACAAAACGCAGAGATCATGCTCCCAGGGTAACATTTGAATCATGTTAGATAAATGTTGTAACTCTGCCCAACAGTTATATCAAATGTTTGTATTACTTCAGCAATCTTTAACTTACAATCATAGCATCCAAGTTTTATTTTACTTTAAGACATATAATTGTAGGGTTCTGATGGAACTGATTTGAATTAGTGGCTTTTGCGGAGGCCAAATGCAGTTGGATTGACCAAATGACAGGAATTTACAGTTAAGTACTCTTTTGATATGTCTTGGCAGCATAGCTTAAACCATAGATGCTTGTAAACTTTACCATTTTAAACTTTTCAAAATGTATCCATCCCAAATCAGAAACAAAACAAGTAACATAAAAATCTACATCTCTGAGAAATCATGCCTTGAAAAACACAAATAAAATCCTTTCCAAACGCTTATAGGTAAACATGACAATACATTTAACCAACTTGCTGAAAGTAAGTATTCTACATTGAATTCCTTTACTAAGTCTCTGTTTTTAGCTAGCAATAAGAATTTTTTTGTTTTTTGTGTTTTTTTTTTTTGAGACAGAGTCTCACTCTGTCACCCAGGCTGGAGTGCAGTGATGCAATCTCGGCTCACTGCAACCTCTGCCTCTTGGGTTCAAGCGATTCTCCTGCCTCAGCCTCCCTAGTAGCTGGGATTACAGGTGCCCACCACCACATCTGGTTAATTTTTGTATTTTTAGTAGAGATGAAGTTTCACTATATGTTGGCCAGGCTGGTCTCCAACTCCTGATTTCAGGTGATCTGCCCACCTTGGCCTCCCAAAGTAATGGGATTACAGGCGTGAGTCACTGCACCCGGCCTGCAATAAGTTTTTATTAGAAAACAGAAATCCTTTAGGTCAAAATCACAGTTAACACCTACTCACAAAATAATTATAGAGAGTACAGATCTTGGCCTTCAATGTGGTACAAAGGAATTTTTATAACATGTATAAGACAGAGGGATTAAGATGGAGTGGTTAAAGGCCTCCATTCTGGGCTCAAATTCCTGCTTTCCTACTGCTTAGCTGTGTGACCTTAGCCATATTACTTAACCTCTCTCATCTCAGTTTCCTTACCAGTGGAATGGAGATAATTATACCTATCTTACAGGGCTCTTGTGAGGATCAAATGAGATGATACAAGTGAACTGTTGCCTGGAACACAGTAAGCACTGAGTAAATGTTTGCTCTTTTTTTAGTAGTATTTTTAATATAGATAGAGCTGCTTATGCTTCTACATTTCTAAGGAGAGAGAAAAACGTGGCATTGGAAAAGCTTGTTTCAATTGAAATTTTAGTTAGATTCCCAAATTATACATTGATTATATCATCCAATTAAGTAAGATGAATGATGATGAAATAAGTTTTCCTAAAATGAATTATGAAAAGAGGAAGAATTAAAACTGCTTAGAAAAGGAGGAATTAAAAGTAATATATAATGCACATATTATAACACAAGACTTACAGAAAAGACTGAGGCTATGAAGACTGTAATAATAATGTTAAGTGTTATCTTCATACAGTGTCTCATATCTAAGGATCATGTCTGTATCACTTTACAAATGCAGACAATTACCTCCACTGAATATATGAGAATTCTGTGGCAAAAGAAAGCCTTCTAAATGCCAGAGAAAGAACTAGAAATTTAAAAATGCAATATTTCTGGCTTTAAATTCTATATAGAGAAAAATAAGATGTCAAAAACAAAATTAAGAAACCAGAAAGTTAAGCTGAAAAGGGAGGAAAAGTACACTAAAATCATTTAAGAATTAAAACTAATTTTTAAAAAATAACGAATAGACACACACAGAATCTTACATCTTACTTCCAACACTGCCAAAACAAAAAGGCAAAACTTTGTTCCATGTCTGGAAGAACGCTTACAGTCTAGTCTGAGGACCTGGATCAACACAGGGGGCAGATGTCAAGCACTCAGGTGGAAGGAAACACAGGAAGTGCTACCTGAGCTACTTCTGCCTCCTCTTCCCACCTCTTTCTCCTGCCACTCTACTTCTCAGTGAGACCAGACTTGCTAACCACCTCTGCCTGGTCCTGGAACACATCTCTCTATACTCCTTCATGCCTGGAGTTCCCTCTGCCCGAAACGATATTCTCTGAGCTTTTTGTGACTTGGCTGAGTCCTCTCATCCTTCATGAACTAGCTTACGTGTCACCTCCTCAGATTCAATGCTGAGGATTCACTGAATTTGATTCAGCTTTCACTGTTATTTTCTATTTTGGCATTTAACTTGTTTGGTTTTCTCTTAGTCTTACTGCAAATGTAATTAGTTTATCTGTCTATTTATTATCATAGTCTGTCTTCCTCAGGGGTGGATCTGTTCAACAGAACACTGTTAACAAGAAAAAACTGAAACCAAAAAGGGACCTTAAGTCAGTGTTAAACTATGACTTCAAATAAATACTGTTTGAAGGCACATTTCAATATATTACCTCCCTTTTAAAGTGACACATGTATATTTGCAGATACAGCATGGGGTGGCATGCAAAGGTACTATATATAATTTATTATACAATGTCTATAACTTTAGACATGTCGGGGAAGATACGTCAAACTTCTCCAACCGTCGCTTTGTAGCTTATCACCAATATTCAACAGGGTTGCTGTCTGAGAAAGTGAATTCTCATAAACTAGGAGCTACTTTAAATAATGTGACCTCTGAATATTTAAAAAAGGTGAGAACGTTTGCTGGAATAACAATTGGCTTTTGGCTGTGGAAAAACATACATGTAAATGCCTATTTCCCTTAGGAAAATGATACTGTTGAGGGAGAGCAGTAAATGGGGCCATCCTCTCCCACGGTGGTTCGAGGAGTGCATGGCCAGTACTCAAACACTCATCCATGGTTGGAAGCCCTGAGCCAGTCACTTGGCACCTGCAACACCTATATTTCTAAAAAATGACATGAACATTTGTTTCTTTGGCGGGTGTTGACAGAAACAACCATGGGAGAGTGGGAGTCATTACAGTTACTGTGGACTTTTCTCTTTGACACAGGGTCTTGCTCTGTCACCCAGGCTGGAGTACTGTGGCGCAACCATTGCTCACTGCAAGCTTGAACTCCTGGGCTCAAGCGGTCCTTCCTCCTCAACCTTCACAGTAGCTGGGACTACAGGTGCATGCCACCATGCCTGGCTAATTTTTAAAAATTATTTTTAGTAGAGACAGGGGGTCTCACTATGTTGCTCAGGCCAGTCTCTAACTTCTGGGTGCCAGGGATCCTTTTGCCTTGGCTTCCCAAAGTGCTAGGATTAGAGGTATGAGCCACCGCACCTGGCCTTTTTAAATTTCTTAATCTATTCTGGTACAAATAAGTGGGTCCTCTGAGGAAAGGCAGGTCTAACATGAAAGCAGAACTTGCTTTTAAATTTTTAAAATAAACACTTTTGGGGTAAAAAAAATTGTCTCCCAATACGTTACAATATGATCTCACATTTCAGAAACAAAGCGAACACAGAGGCAGACAAAGAAGACTGAATAGGCTACTGAATCGCAGCCCAGGACTTGTCCATGGGAACTGAGCTCCATCCTAGACAGCCATGGTGCAGCTCGCTGACCGTAGGGAAGCAGATGCCATGGCCACCGCTGTTTATTCCCTTGTCACTCATGACCTGGGGTGACCCTGGGGGACTGGTGGTTTTGAAGGGGGCCCTGAAAGAAGCTGAAACAAGTCAAACCGGAGTGATTACCATCCTGGAAAAAGTAGAGCCTCAGGCTTAACAGGATTTTACCTTTCCTTCAGAAATAAAAACTGAGATCCAAAGAAATGATGTATTTCAGGAGCTAGTGAAAGAATAGTGATAAAGCTATATTATCAGATCCCAAGAGCTAAGAATTCCAGTGTCTCTTCTTCAAACAGAAGATAAAATGCTAGTTTGGAAGCTCTTTTGAAAAACATGTCTTTAACTTTATGGCCCTCTGGAAAGGAAAGAACTTGAGTCTCCCAAGGCGGCAGAGTCAGTGCTGTTTTTGAGGCAGTGATAGGCTGTGTCATCAGTAGGTCATAAGGCAAGGAGAAGTGGGCAGTGGAGACAGAAGAGGTGTACTCAGGCCGAGGGAGGAGGGCCAGCAAGGGGCACTGGAGAAACCAGCTTGCGGTTAACAAGCAGCACAGGGGTAACTCCTCAAACTCTGCGGCAGAAGCTCACACAGAAGCACTAACTTTTTAAGATCAGTTTTTTTTTCTTCTGAAAATTATATACATATATTTTCTCTACTGAACCAGAATTGCAAGGTATCCTATTTAAATTAGAAAAAAATGCCTTCAAAAAATAATAATGAAATGATGGCTTATTAAACAGTGATAGTAAGATACAAATGAGTCTGAAAGGCTGATGAGCCATTACAAACAATAATATTAATGTCACTACTTACAAAGATTGCAATTAACACTCACTGTGCGCTACGTGTCAGGTACTATACTATCTGTGTTACATATATATCTCATTTAATCCTCACACCAACCCTCTATGGTGTTATCATCTCCATTTTAACGTTGAAGAGAGAGAGGTGCAAGAAGGTTAGGTAACTTGTCTGAGGTCAGTCAGCTAGAAAGCAATAAGACAAGAATTTATACCCAAGGCATGTGACTCCAGAGTGCACCCACCTTTCAACCTGTTAGTCTTTACAACTACAGGAGTGGCAACAGGATACTTTATACATGTTGCCCAGTCTTTGGTGTTCAAAGTCCTATAGGATCGTTACAATTACTTTGTATAGTAGGAAGGGCCATTACATTTCTAGGAAGAAGGCGATCTACAGAGATCCCGAACTCATTCAAGGACACAGAGTGAGTCACAGAACCCCGGTTTTCTGCTTCCTTATCTTGTGCCTTTTATTTTAACCACATCCTGCTACAGAGATCTACTTTATGTAAACCATCAGATAATTTGGACTGCCAAAATGTACCTTCTATTAGGCATCTCTTGTTTTTGTAGTATAGCTTTTAAGAGGTCTCTCTTTGCTTGGTTGTTTTCTTTATCCACGTAGATCACTATACCAAAAGAAAAAAAATTCCAAAAAGGAAGTCACTCAGGAATAGGCTATATTAGTACCATTCTGTATTTTTAAAAATACCTGTTTTTAAAGACACAAGTCATGCCACCTCACTTGTATGCCTGGGAAAAGAAAACAGCTCCAGAAACCAGAATCAAATCTGAACAGTCATGTGATCTAATGTCATGTCACTGGCAGGTTTATGTGCACACTGTCAGAAAAGATACAAGCAACATCTAAGAGTGCCACATCACTGTCACTGCCTGTTAATGGCACTGGCAGTCATGACAGTAAAAGCCAACGGTCTTTATTGCTTTGTATTTGAGGGATTTACTGCATTTTCTTTCACCCAAGAAGCAAGTGATAATGATAATGTATGGCAGAGTGCTTGTCCTTCCTGACAGCCTCAGTAATTTAATCCTTCTCTCCTGCCACAACATGCAATAAAAGAGGCGTCTAGTGCATTGGGTTGAGGAAATCCACAGGCTGACGCCTGCTGGTTAGGGGTATGGGAGAGAAAGGTGCAGGGAGAGAAAGGCTTTTTAGGGTGTAAGGTTTTTGGTTTTAAAGGCACATGCTGGCTTCGAGGAATGTGGCCAGACTTCACTTGGCTGAAGCATGAGATTAGATAACGGACCTCAAGTCTCAACAGAAAGAAGATGGTAAACTCTTGACATTGTAAGTAAGCGTCTGCACTTTGGGAAAATGGCATCCCAATGTGCGAACACTACAATTTTCCTCCTGATTATCTTTTCTCAGTTCGGCAGCCTTTCAGCCATGCATTAGCTTCTGAAGGCATTTCCTTTTCATATGCCATTTTGTATGTAAAGGCTCCCCTGCGACCAGATCTCAACTTAGAGATTATCCCTGGTCAAAAGCACACAAAGGGTGAAAGATATCATGATAATTCTAAAGCCAGTTCTCCTTAGGCTGTGCCAGGAACAAACATCTTTTATGTTGAAAATGTTTCCCTGAACAATTTTAGTTCAATTCCAAATTATGATGCTATCAACTCATTTGTTTGGCTCAGTTGAGCAAATATTAACTGAGGGCCAAAGGCACTGAGTAGGCACATAGTGGGAGAGACATAAAGGTACAGGTATAGGGGTGGGTTAGTGGTTTCGGAGAAGAATCATCCAAGACATAATAACCAAGTTAATAATCAACTCTGGATAGCCAAAGTCAAACACGAGCTCCTAGCTTACTGCTCTTTGCATGGTATCATATTAGTAAATGTGGCTAGTTATATAACTCACTGAAGTTTATAGAAATCAATACAGATTCAAAGGTTCAGAGTATTTTGTTTTATTTCTCAATGCCAAAAAGTCATGCTAACAGATCACTGGAAGATAGTACTTTGTTTTTTAGAAGCTGCTAGTTACACAATGCTAAAGGGGAACTTTTTTCCAAATGGGATTTTTTTTTTTTTTTTTTTTGCTGTTAATTACCAATTCAAGATATGGTACACCATATTGTTTTTGACTTCAGAGTTGTAAAGCTTTTATGTCATACTGGCTTCCATTGTTTGAAGACAAGGGTAATCTCAGTGGTTAAATAAAAAAGACTGAATTTAAAATGCCAGCATTCAAATAAAGGGTCTTCCAATTAAACCTAGACCAGATGTGATAAATTTCAATGGCTTAAAACTTTTTTTATTGTGGCAAAATATGCATAACATAAAATTTACCATCTTAAATTAACAGTTAAGTATTCAGTTTCGTGGCATTAAGTACCTACACATTGTGATACAACCGTCACCATTATCCATTTCCAGAACTTCTTCATCTTCCCAAACCAAAACTCTATACTCATTAATCAATAATTTTCCATTCTTCCCTCCTCCCAGCCCGTGGTAACCACTTTTTGTCTGTATGAATCTGACCACCCGAGGTATGTCATGTAAGAGGAATCATACAGTATTTGTCCTTTTGTGTCCAGTTTATTTCATTTAGCTTTGGTGTTCTCAAGGTTCATACATCTTGTAGCATATGTCAAATTTCATTTCTTCTTAAGGCTGTACAATATTTCATCATATGTATATACCACATTTTGTTTATCCACTTACCCTGTGACACACATCTGGATTGTTTCCACCTTTGACTATTATGGGTAATGCTGCTCTAAACACAGGCATACAAGTATCTGAGTTCTTGATTTCAATTCTTTTTGGTATATAACTAGAAGTGAAATTGCTAGAGCATATGGGTCATTCTAAATTTACTTTTTTTTTTTTCCTTAGAGATGGAGGTCTTGCTCTGTTACCCAGGCTGGAGTGCAGTGGTGTGATCATAGCTCACCGCAGCCTCGAACTCCTGGGCTCAACTGAACCTCCCACCTTAGCTCTTAGCCTCCTCCTGGTAGCTGGGACTACAGGTGCACATCACCATGCCCACCTAATTTTTGTTTTTTGTAGAGATGGAGTCTCCCTATGTTGCCCAGGCTGATCTTGAACTCCTGGCCTCAAGTGATCTTACAGTCTTGGCTTCTCAAAGTGTTGGAATTACAGGTCTAAGCCACCATGACTGGCCTAATTTTTCTTTTTAAAACATCCTTACCATTGAAATTGGTTTTAAAAAGTGGTGTCATTGGGGATTCCCTATGCTTCTGCTTTATCCAGTTGGCCAGCATACTATATCTCCTATTCTCTTAATAAAGATAAAAATGACTGCCACTATTTACTGGGTAATATTTATGTGCTAGGTACTACACTCAATACTTTTATTGTCATCATGTAGGTTAAGAACCTGACCCACATTTTACAGATGATTAAATGGATCCAGAGAAGGTTAGGAGTTTGCCCAAGACCACCTAGTTAGAATGCGGCAGAGCCAGAATTTGAATCCAGCAATATTAGCCTCAAGAGTCTGCTCTCTTAACCTCCATGCTACATAACCTCTCCTCCTTCCATGTGCAGCCAAAGTTTTCCTGTTTAAGCTCTGGTCATTTTGTTAACACAAGGCTAGAGGGTAAGCGAATGTTTCATAACAGTATCAAGGGAAGTCACTTCATTTTCTTTTGTTTCATAAAGGAATATTGCTTAGATATACCTAGTCTAGGTGTGTCAAATCATATTTCTTGGCAGAAAACTTTCAAAATAATCTTTTTGAAAATACTCCAGCTACTTACCAATAAGCTTAGTTCTCCAAAAGTGTACCAAGTTGGAACTCTCCTGCTTCCACAAACAAGGCCTAGATTGGGCATCTTTATCTAGCCCAACGGTTCTCAGTCTTCATTGTATATCACAACCCCTTAAAGGGCTTGTTAAAATGCAGATTACTGAGTTGTATTCCCAGAGTTTCTAGTTCAGTAGGTCTGGATGAGGGCCTAAGAATTTGCAATTCTAACACATTTCCAGCTTCTGTTGCTGCTGGTGGTGAGGGTTCTACACATTGAGAACCATTGTTTGGCCCAATATTCATTTGCCAAATTTTTAAATGGGATCAGGAGATAGTGAACACTTTTGGGTTGAATACTGTGGGAAACAGGAACACTTTGGCCGCCTCTGATTATGTCATGATATCCTATGACTAACCATGGTTCATCTGGTATTCTAAAATCCTAGATGGTTAAAAAAAACTTACAATTTCAAAACCTGAAATACATCCTATAAAAAGTGACTCTGGTGATTATTAAAAGTATCAGAACTCTCCAAAAGTTAAGGTATTTACCTTTCATTCCCCTCAGAAATCACATTTGTTTAGGACTTGTATGATTTTGACATAAACTTACTGAAAGCATATGTCTCAAAAAGGATACAAACTAGTAGTCCAAATACTTTAGTTGATCTTCAGTCAACTACCATTAAAAACATATCCTTTACTTCTGCAAGCTGGATAAATGCTTATATTCTGTTATCAATGTCATATGGCAGAGGAAATACAGATGGCTTAATTATAAGGAGTTGATAACCTTGAATCTCAGATGTTTGTATTAAAGAGTTATCATCCCTATCATCCTTATCTTTGTCAAATTTCTCCTCCTATTAGTCACAAAATCTGATGTTTTACATCATCTTCATCTTTTGAATTAAACTTCAATTGTTCCAAAAGACAGACTGTTCCAAAAGACAGACTGTTCAGAGGCTAAGGGTCCAGACCTGTATAAGTCTTATAAAAACTTTGGATGATTTCATTAATCTTTTTCTTCCCACTGTCAATTCCATTGTAGGCTTTATTTGGCCCAGACAACATTCTTCAGACCTACCATTAATCTTATTTTTTCCCAAACTATTTTCTTGCTTTCTCAGCATTCTCTGAGCAAAATTTTCAGGCCCAATAAAATACAAATGTTTTGTTCTTGATACCACTGTCTGGCAAGTAAATTCAATTTTAGTTTTTCAGTGTTGGTATTCCTAAGAGATATATATATATATATATTTTTTTTTTTTGTTTGTTTGTTTTTTTTTTTGGAGATACAGTCTCTCTGTCACTCAGGATGGAGTGCAATGGCACAACCTTGGCTCACTGCAACCTCCGCCTCCTGGGTTCAAGCGATTCTCCTGCCTCAGCCTCCTGAGTAGCTGGGATTACAGGTGCCTGCCGCCATGCCCATCTAAGTTTTGCATTTTTAGTAGAGACAGAGTTTCACCATGTTGGACAGGCTGGTCTCAAACTCGTGATCTGCCCGCCTCGGCCTCCCAAAGTGCTGGGATTACAGGTGTGAGCCACTGTGCCGGGCCAATTTTTGTATTTTTAGTAGAGGCGGGGTTTCACCATGTTGGCCAGGCTGGTCTCGAACTCCCAACCTCGTGATCCGCCCACCTCAGCCTCCCAAAGTGCTGGCATTACAGATGTGAACCACCATGCCCAGCCAGGAGATATATATTTTCTTTGTGTGTAGGTTACACTGGTTTTAATACCTCTTAATAAAGGCTGAATTCAATTATGAATAATCTAGGGGATCACTAGTCTACATCTCTCATTTTATGTACTTAATTTGGGCCTGAACATACAAGTCTCTTTTGTACAGATTCAAGTCACAATGTAGGGTAAAATCATTGCTAGGTTCAGCTAACCTCTCTACTGCATGGTGTTCAAACAGAAGATAGCATGTACTAATTGTCCTCTAAATTATCCATTTGAATTAAAAAGTTTGGAAATAAAATTACTTTCATTAATATTTAATGAGATTTGGAAGATCTAAGTCTACATTACATTGACCTTCTGTATCAGGTAACAAGTGAATGGTAAATCATTACAATAATTACATGAGATAGTTACTCATTAACCAAAGACTCAAGGAGATCCCCCTGCAATGGAGGTGCAAATATGATAATTTGAAAATAAACATCTTCATTATGTCATACTTAAATGAAAAATAAAACATTCAACAAGCTTAATATTAATTATTTCTCAAATTTGCTGATGACCTAGGAGCTCATTTTTTCAGATATAACAGATATAAAACAGCATTAGTTTGCTTCTAAGCACGGAGTACATTCCTTTCCCCTCCTCCCAGAAAAATATCCTTAAAATTATTTTCAATTAATCTTGAAAATTCTACACAGTCAAATCTCATTAGATAGGAAAAGAAACCAAAAAAAGGTATAGTAAACACTTTTACTGAATTCATTTCTAACAGATTACTGGTTTCCTTGCTGCTATCAAATGATTAATTCATTAGAAACATAAGTAACTGTTAACATACCAATTAGACAATAAAATACCCTGCAGTAAAGGGAAAAAACAAACCAAAATGCACCAACAGGCTGGGCATGGTGGCTCATACCTGTAATACCAGCACTTTGGGAAGCTGAGGCAGGTGGATCACTTGAGGTCAGGAGTTTGAGACCAGCCTCGGCAACATGGCGAAATCTCGTCTCTACCAAAAATACAAAAATTAGCTGGGTGTGACTGCGTGTCCCTCTAATCCCAGCTACTTGGGGGGCTGAGGTGAAAGGATCGCTTAAACCCAGGAAGTGGAGGTTGCAGTAAGCCAAGATGGTACCACTACACTCCAACCTGGGCAAAAGCCTCAGACCTCAAACAGACCTAGAGGTAACCATGTGAGAATGTAAAAAATTTGGGCCATTTAAGCATATATCACAGTTTGATCTAAAGAAAGATCTGTATTGCTCTTCAAGCAAATGGAAACATCTATTCCTTGACATGGCCAAGTTTCTCAATACACAATTAATCTCTAAAAAACAATTTTGTTGCCAGTCCAACCAAATATTCTACTGCTGACCTTTACAAAGAATAATACAAAAGCCAAAGGGTTTGTCATTTTTCTTGGAGTATCTTTCTTAAAACTAGTTGACTGAACAGTTCTTTCATTATTAATAATATTTTGATATGGTTTTCTTTTCTGGTATTCTGCAATTGAGGATTTCCAGGAAGCCTGAGAAAATACTTTTGGAAATGTTTTCTTTATATTAAGTGCATGAAACGAAGGAGGAATCAGATTCTTGTCCTGTCCACACCACTTATTTCACATGTGATTTCTTAACACACCTGTTATTGTAGAATTTAAGCTGCAGTGGATCTTAGAAAGCACCTTACTTTTCAAATAAGAAACTAAGGAATCATGAAATTTAAACATCTTGCCTTAGTTCACATAATAGTAAAAATTGGGGATACAGGGAGGACTAGACCACTAGGCCACATCTCTGGATACTTAAGACTACTGTTTTGAGGAATGAACATTATTTCTAAAAATGCCAGATGGGGGGAAAAAAAGGTAATCATGAGCATTTGTAATCCTGCTGATACAACAGCATGGTTATACTGTTGATTAAAATGCAATTTCTAAGATTAGTAAGGAAAAAATAATGATGAACTTGCATGAGATGGCCTATTTTGCTAAAAATAGCACGACACTCCATTTTTATGGTTTGTTTTAATGTAGAGCTCTAGGAGAACATACTAAGCTGTTTTAGCTTAGGGTCATGGTAGCCTGATATTATTTTTTATTTTTCTCCAATTATATACTAACAATCACACAATAAAGTTGATTGATCTCAGAATTTATAGGGTACCTGTCGGGTCTGTGCTGGTGTGGTAAACTTACATGTCAATTGGCTGCTAGATCAAGCCCTAAGACAGAAAACCTGCCTGCTGCTATGAATGGATGTGTGTGCTATATGATGAAAGGTGTAGTAAGAATTTACGCTTCACTCAATTAAAATCTTGAACATCTAGACACTGAGAGAGATATACACACGTATTGTAAAAACATCCATGTGATGACATTGATCAGAAAGGTAGACAAAAAATAGGACATTGAAAGCTTTGAATCATATGATTAAAAAACTACTTCTTTGGAAGATATTTCTTTGAAATATCATATATTTAAATTAAATTCCTAATTATAGACCCAGCTGACATTTTTCTGTTGAACTGTTATATAGCAGGACCATCTTAGAAATATTTTTTCACATTGTTTTGTTTTCTCTTAACTTTGGTATTACCTCAACTTTCTTTTCCTTTCTTTTTTGAGACAGGGTCTCACTTTGTCACTCAAGCAAGAATGCAGTGGCAAGATCTTAGCTCACTGCAGGCTCACCCTCCCAGGCTCAAGCAATCCTCCTGCCTCAGCTTCCTGAGTAGCTGGGACTATAGGCGTGCAACACCATGCCCGGCTAATTTTTGTATTTTTTTTTTTTTTTTTTTGTAGAGACGAGGTTTCGCCATGTAGTCCAGGCTGGTCTGGAACTCCAGAGCTCAAGCGATCCACCTGTCTTGGTCTTCCAAAGTGCTAGGATTACAGGTGTGAGCCACTGTGCCTGGCCCAACTTTATTTTCTTAATCTTTATGCTACTGGTTTGACTTTTATTAATCAATTCTGACAAGACTTCCATGAATTTATGTGAACATTAGAGAAATAAACTTTCTCTCTGTTCTTTCTGTTTCTTTCATAAATAAAAAAGACAAACATAAAAGTCTGTATTACAAATGAATCATACATACCATTGCTATAGTTATAGTAGACCCACTGCCCACTCTTGGGTTTTGGAAGCGACACGGGTGTCTCTTCAGCAGGAAGACTGTAGAATCGACACTCAACGAACAGCCGTTGGATAGTGTCATCCATGGTTACTTGAGAATCATTAAGGCTTAGAGCTATGATCTCAATCCGAATTTTTTCTGATGGCTGTTTAAAGAGCAAAAACAAAATAAAACAAATAAAATAATTGAACAAAAAGATCCACTATTACTTTCCACCATCAATTTTAAATAAAACACGAAGGACAATGGGCTTCTTTTCTTGAATGCAATGTACACTACTGTATGTTACACATGATAGATTATTCACGACAGAGAGCGAGAATGAGATTCTAATGCCCCAGGGTTTGAAGTTAACAGTGTCATGGCAATAGTCTCCTGATTTACATTTGAGGCTATAAATACCCCACTAGTAGTCTATCAGGAGTGAAAATTATGAGATCTTCATCTCCGATTGCTTTCAGAATGACAAGTTGTCCTTGTTTCAAACTATGTAATGAAGTACGTGTTTATCACTGCTTTTACTTAATCTACAGTACCTGAGAAAGTTTCAGTTATTCAGAGATCAAAGCCTGTTGAACACTTTATAGGTATTATGCTAATATGTGTAGCTATATGAATCAATATTAACAGAGCAGAAACTACAGTTCATTCTCTCATATTCTGTCATAATATATTTTGTTCAATAAATAATACATTTTGAAGCAAAAGAAACAATTTTATGTCAACTTGAACATTTTCTCACAATTTATTTTTAATTTTATTTTTACAAAATTAACAACTAAAATGGTGTTTATTTAATTTTCACTTTAATCCTTGCTTAATAGATTTTGGTGTCATAGACATTAACATGGGAATTACAAATGTTTCCTTGAGTAATGATTTCAAATAATTAATAGACTAGGATTAGAAATTGTATCACACATCAAGATAACTCCTCAGTTAAATCTGTTTTTTATAATTTAAAGTTTGTCTTTTAATATCAAAATCCTATTTTACTAAATTTAGAGACATGCTATAAATTATATAACTTCACATAACAATTAGAAAAACCTGAAAATAAGACCTGTTTTATGACCAGCTTTTAGGAATTCATTGTTAAATGTAAATCAGTGTGTAAATTCACCATAGTGGTTACTTAGATATTTCAAAGCATATAATTAATCAAATTGAAAAGTATAAGTATCCTATTGTAAAAATATTACCATAAAGAACAATTTCCATTGCTGTCAAACCCCCTCAATATTTGATGAAGTAATTTTACCCCCTTCTTTCAAAAGACATTTTCTTTTATTATGTATTCTAAGACACTTTAACTAAAAACCCAAATCTGAATATTTCAATAAGGTTATTTTATTATTCAGTAGATTCATGGAAATTTTACTAGGATGACAGAGAAAATTCCACACCATTCTGTCTCCACTAATACAGGTACAAGGCTGCAGCTGGCAATATTACTAGGATTAGCATAGTATGATGAAATATTTAAAGGAAAATTTTTTCTAAAACCTAATAAATCAAATGACTGCCAAATGTCATTAAAGTGATGGTCTTTGACTTGAATATGCTTTTCATATTCAAATTTGAAAAGAAAGAGATGAAAGCCTGGAAAGGTTACTCGGTTTCAACTAATAACCTCAAGCCCTCTCCGTTCACGTGCATAAAAAATGAAGTTGGCTCTATTGTCTAATCTCACTTCAGAAAACCCCTTCTCTGCTCGTTGAAGACTACATGGTAAAGAAAATATTTTAAATGATATATTTTTTCTTAAAATGTATTACGGTTGTGAAAATACTGTAATACATATATTTGATAATTCTGGTCTCAGTGCAGCATACTGTATAGTTAATTCTTCTACATAAGTTGGAATTTGACAAACTTAGAGTTATTATAGCAATAACATCTTATAAAACATTTATGTTTCTGCACAAAAGAATTAAAGAAAACTAGCTACAAAAAGAAAAAAGTGGTATACATACTTATTTCTACTCTGTGAAAATAGGAATTCAAAATTGTTTATCACAGAACCTAATAAAGAAGTAAACGAACTTGTAAATAGCAGGGGAATCAAATTTATCTAAGTGGTTATTTTATTAATAATATATTAGCTATACAATCCCCATATGAAAACTTGCATTATTGTAAGAACCAATTAAGGCTGTCAAATAAGACTACATGCAACTCTTTGAAGTTTAAAATACAATCCTAGATAAAAGTATTCACTTGGATCCCAGCCAAAACACAAAAACAAAATAACAAAACCCCAAACACCAAAACAACAAAAAAGAAAACTCACTGTATTATCAAAAAAGTCAAGAACTTTAAAATTCTTTTCATGATGTCCATCTTATGTCTGGTCAATTTTTTATATTTATTTGTGTGTCTCTACATTACTGCCATTACTTCGATCAAATGTCCTTTTTAATTCTCTGACCAATACACCTGGCAGAAATGATCAGTTACTGTTTCTTCATTCATTTAATGCTACATGAATCAACTTGGAATAAATCCAAAAAGGGGTAAATTTTAAGCAGCTTTTACCTGAGAAAGTAAGCGCTAAATAAAGAATTTTTCCAAACATAAATTTTGACAAACGAAGCTAGACAATTTATTTTTCAGCACTGGAACAATTCTAGTTGTGTTCAAGCCCCTCTGATTAAAAAGTTCAACCAGATTTTGTATACAGATCTGAAGACTGGCCAGGCGCAGTGTCTCATGCCTGTAATCCCAGCACTTTGGGAGGCTGAGGCGGGCAGATCACGAGGTCAGGAGTTTTGAGACCAGCCTGGCCAACATAGTGAAACCCCGTTTCTACTAAAATTACAAAAAATTAGCTGGGAGTGGTGGTGGGTGCCTGTAGTCCCAGCTACTTGGGAGGCTGAGGCAGAAGAATCGCTGGAACCCAGGAGGCAGAAGTTGCCGTGAGCTGAGATTGCGCCGCTGCACTCCAGCCTGGGCGACAGTGCGAGACTCTGTCTCAAAAAAAAAAAAAAAAAAAAAAAAAAAAGAAAACTTTATCTCAACATGTCAGAAATGAACTCATTCTTGCTCCTCTCCCCCAATCCTATTCATCCTGTGTTATTTCCTACCTCAACTGATGACATCACCATCCACCTAGTCCCCTACAACCAGGAGACAGCAGCATCCTTGCCTTTCCATTTTTCTCACACCCACTATATCCTAAAGATCACCCATTCCTGTTCATTATACTTTCTAAATATCTCCACAATTGGCCAGGTGCAGTGGCTCATGCTTATAAATCCCAGCATTTTGGGAGGCTGAGGGGGGCAGATCGTTTCAGCCCAGGAGCCCAGGAGTTGGAAACCAGCCTGAGCAATACGTCAAAAACACGTCTCTCCAAAAAACAAAACAAAAACCACACACACACACACACACACACACACACACACACACACACAAACTGGCCAGGCCTTGGAGTGGCATGTGCCTGTGGTCCCAGCTACCTGGGAGGCTGAGGTGGGAGGATTGCTTGAGCCTGAGAGGTTGAGGCTGTAGTGAGCCATGATCGAGCCACTGCACTCTATGCACTCTAGCCTGGGTCACAGAGTGAGACCCTGTCTCAAAAAAAAAAAAAAAAAAAAAAAAAAAAATCAATGATTTACTGAATTGTTGAAAGCATATGATATTTCAGACATTGTTTTAACTGTTGGGGATATAAAGAAAAATACGATGCTGTTTCTTTTCTATTTTTTATCTCAAGAGAACATGCTAAGTTCCCATGGGGGTAACTAATACAATAGCTTCCTAGTTATTAGAAGGTAGAAATCTGACAGAACAAGGAGGGAGAAAATAGAAGAATCTGACATAAGAGATTTGAGAGCGAACTGGTAGCCGATTGATGAGCGTTATGAGACTGTAAGCTCAGTGACGGTAGGGACTATTAGATTGCTCACTGCATTATGTAGTACACAATAAACAAGTGGATCTACTCTCATGACAGAGACAGGTGAGGCACTCATCTCTAATCTCTGGTCTGCAGTCCCAACCATTCTCCTTATTGTAGCAGAACCAATCGAATATCATCTTTCCGTCTGAAAAATCTTCCTATTGCCTTACACTCTAGCCACTCCTTTAAACTTGCGGTGTGCTATTTTATATTGCTCAGTTTTTGCATCTGTTATTTATTGTGTGAAATCTTTTCCATCAAAATTCTACTCCTGTGAGGCCCTGAACCACACATCCTCTCCTTTATGGCAGTAATACTGATCTCCAGGAACGAGTTGGTTGTTTCCTCCTCTGGGCCCTCACTGCCCTTCTCCATCACATTGTACTACATGGAACCGTTCACATATCTGCCTCTCTCTATAGACTCTGGGTTTCAGGAGGGCAGGACCAATATCTTACTCATTTTTTGCTACTTCACATCCTCCCCAACATAGGCTCTCAATAAATATTTAATGAAATAGTGGAGACTATATATCTTTTATATATTCAGAATATCTTTTATTTTTCTTCAGGGTCTTGCTTTGTTGTCCAGGCTGAAGTTCAGTGGCAAGATGACGACTCACTGCAGTCTCAATCTCCCAAGCTCGAGTGATCCTCCCATCTCAGCCCCCTGAGTAGCTGGGACTAGAGGAGCAAGTCAACATACCCAGATCATTTTTAATTTTTTTTTTGTAGAGATGGGGTTTCACTATGTTGTCTGGACTGGTCTCAAACTCCTGGCCTGAAGCAATCCTCCCACCTGGACCACTCAAAGTGCCAGGATCACAGGTGTGAGTCACAGTGCCCAGCCTAGAATATATTTTATTTATTGCCAGAACTATGTGAAGCTGCAGGTATTATTGCCTTCTTATTTAAAAAATATTTATTACGGCTGGGCGCGGTGGCTCATGCCTATAGTCCCAGCACTTTGGGAGGCCAAGGCAGGCAGATCACGAAGTCAGGACATTAAGACCATCCTGGCTAACACGGTGAAACCCCGTCTCTATTAAAAATACAAAAAATCAGCTGGGCATGGGGGCACGCGCCTGGTACTTGGGAGGCTGAGGCAGGAGAATCACTTGAACCTGGGAGGTGGATGTTGCAGTGAGCTGAGATCGTGCCACTGCACTCCAGCCTGGGCGACAGAGTGAGACTCCACCTAAAAAAAGAAGGCTATTATGTGCCTCTATGTTTTGGGGAGTGGTTATTATTAACTGCTGACAAATATATAGAACTCTTGCTCTCCTAGATTTTAATGAAATAAGACTATCGCAAGACAGCTGAATATTGTTGAATCTAAGTGGTAGGGTACTATTATTTCTACTTTTCTGCATGTTTGAAATTTTTCATCATAAGAAAATGGGGAAAAGTTTCACTCAGGTGAATTGGAAGAGGTCCTAAATAATATACTGATTCAAATGACAGTAATTGAAGCAAAGGCTTTTAAAGAGATGAATAATAATGGTTGTTCAGAATTACTAGAGCAACATAACGGGTCATTCCTCTGCAGGCTATCAGCATCCTTTGATACAGGAAATTGGCCAGACAGCATAGGCTTTAGACTTTTCCTGTTTTGTTTCCCCTCTATATGTATGAACTTTTGTTACCAGGTAAGATGCTTCTTCTCAGTTCTCTTTTTCTTGTTCACCAATTACCCTATTAGCGTCGTCAGTCAGCAAGATGTCAGTATCAGCATGTAAAAAGAACATTTGTAAATTTTGATTGTGCGCTGGCTGTGGTGGCTCACGCTTGTAATCCCAACACTTTGGGAGGCCGAGGCAAGTGGATCACTCGAGCCCATGAGTTTAAGACCAGCCTGGCCAACATGGTGAAACTCCATCTCTACTAAAAATACAAAAATTAGTCAGGTGTGGTGGTGTGTGCCTGTAATCCCAGCTACTCGGAGGCTGAGGCACGAGAATCTCTTGAACATGGGAGGCAGAGGTTTCTGTGAGCCGAGACTGCGCTACTGCACTCCACCCTGGGTGACAGAGTGAGACCATGTCTCTCGGAAAAAAAAAAAAAATTTTTTTTTATTGTGGTGAACAGAAGTCATTCAAATAAGAACTGCATGCAACTTATTTTTAGTTGTCTGTATAGATGGACACTATATATTATGTGATTAAATGATCTAGAAATGTGATGACAGCTTATATTACTCTAAAAAAATAAATTATAGCTCTTGTGATTTTGGCTCAATTCCACTATTGCTTCCTGACTGATGATAATTCATATTTTGGATCACATTTTTCTATGTGATCTAAAGTGTTTACTTAGGCTTATTATCGGCATGCTTAAAATTTTCACGTCCTACTTCACAGGATTGTGTGGAATTCTTCCTCTGGTTTCAGCCCTCACAGCAGCCACCCTGGAGTTGAATTGTTGGGCTTCTGAAAACTAATTCAACCTGACAACCCTTAAAAACAGTACTGCATAATTGAGAATGGCCTATGATAAAGGTCTTGCAACTTGTTTCAGTCAGTTATATTTAAATCTAGTTATGGTGAGATTACGGGTGAGCTTAATTGCATTCCAAGTTTCTGCAATGAATAGGCATTTCTTTAACTTTTTATTATAAAACATTTCAAACATGAGAAAGTAGAGAAAATAATTTGGCATATTCAAGTAGTCAGCCATCTCAAACAGATGTTACCATTTTTCTATAACTGATTTAAGTCTTTTTATTGTTGTTGAAGAAATAAAATATTTCAGATACAGGTAAAGCTACCAGCTGCCAAATCGCTTCCCCTCCCTTCCTCATTCCCCCACGGTTACCACTATCTTGAAGTTGGTTGTATCATTCCCAAACATTCCTTTATATTTCCTACTACATATGTGTATATCTATAAACAACATACAGTATTGTTTTCTGTTTTTTGGTTTTATATTAGTGGTATCACACTCTTACTAATCATTCTGCAATTTGTTTTTTTATACTCAGTACTATATTTTTGAGATTTATTCATATTTATTTTTCAAATCCAACTTATTCATATTAACTGTTGTATAGAATCCTATTTATATTGCATATATAATCTACAGTACATTTATTTACCTGCTGATGAACAATTACATTGTTTAAATTTTTTTTGCTATTACAAACAATGTTGCATTGAATATCCTTTTATGTTTTCTTGTATACATGCATGATTCCCTTAGGAGCAGAATTGCTGGGCAATAGGTAAGAGAATTTCAACCATAAAGGATTATCAAATTAATCTCCAGATAACTATAAATTGGAGTATTTTATGTATTTTATATTTATAAAAATACTGTATATGTGTGTGTGTGTGTGTGTGTGTGTGTGTACATAGATGGAAATAAAGCCTACCTGTAGGAGCCACAGTATGTAAAACTTGTTACTTTGTAACAAAACAACAGAGACAAAATGGAACTAGAAGGCCAAGATCTACATCAATGCTCTTGAAGAGTACAAATTTTAATTGGGGTGAGCTCTAAGACAAGCTCAAAACAGTTGGTTAAAACAATCAGACTTAACCACTGGTATTGACAGAGCCATATGTAAGTAGGGTAGGAATGCATATTAATTAATGGTGATTCTTACAAGTTCCCTTCTTCAGGCTGGGCATGGGTAGAGACATCATCTCAAAGACTCAAAAAAGTCTCCTTGAGTCCCTCACACTAGGCTCCAAAGCTTCCTCTTACATTGTGCATCAAATCCACTCTTCATACGAGTTCTGGTTAAAGCATTTTGATTGTTTTAAACAATAACTTTTTAGGGGAAATAAATACATAGAAAGGTGATGTCTCCAGAATCTCAAACTGTTAAGGCAATAAGGTTTTTAACAAACAAAAGAAAACCACCCAGTTGTCATCAGTGGCAGTAATCTATCTTTTCTAACATGTTCTGTTAAAATGTACTATATTAAACAAATAAGGTAAATGTTGCAAACTTCAGTGATGGGGATCAAAACAGTGCTAGCTTTAAGAGTGCTTACTTTTAGAACATTGTCACGGTGTCCTTATATACCCTATAAATTACTATGTCTATGCAGTGACTTGGATTATTTTTTCCTACCCTAATATCAAATTAATCTCAATATAATTATGCCAAATAATTATAAATTGGTATTATTTTATCACCATAAAAATGGTGTGTGTGTGTGTATAAATAGATACAAACCTGAGGGACATGACACATTTCCATCATTAACTGTGGTTTACTATGGCAGCAATGTGAAGCAAGGAGAATTTTAAAAATCACCCTCAATTTCAGGTGATTTTGATCTGCTACTCTCCTTTCACCATCATTGAGAACAGATGTTGTAGTATGGTGGCTCTCGATTTTGGCTGCACATTAGAATCACCAGGGGAGCTATAAACAAAATTCTGACTTAATTTATCCAGGTAGAGCCTGCGCCCTGGCATTTAACAATGCTCCCCAGATGATTCTAATGTGCAGCCAAGGGTGAAAAGTACTGCTTTTTTCTAAAGCTATGGTTCTTGCACTTTAGCATACCCCAGAATCATTTGATAAAACACAGATTGGTGGACTCCATAGAACTTCTAATTCATTAGGTCTCCGGTGGGGCCAAGGATTTGCATCTCTTACAAATTCTCAGGTCATGCAGATGCTGATGTTGAACTCTGGGGATCATACTTTGAGAAATATTGCTCTAAACCAAAAAAGATTAATCTTCCACCGATGGAGACTTCTAACATCTTTATAGAAAAGCTTCCACAATATTCATGTTAAACTGTTATTTTGCTATTATTCAACATTTTAGTACAGAATTAGCTAACTAACTACTTCCTTTTTTGAGTCAATCCAAGCTCACCATTAAAAATAATCCAACAATATAAATGACCAAATGTCAAATATAGAAGTTCCTTGTTTCATTCTACCACCTAACTCAGGAGTTGGCAATTTTTTTTTTCTGTAAAAGGATGAATACAAATGTTTTTGGCATTGCAAGCTATATGGTATTCAACTTTGCCCTTGTAGAGTGAAAGCAGCAATAGATAATATGTAAACGAATGAATGGCTGGGTTTCAATAACAGTAGAGGGCTGGATTTGGCACATGGGTCATTGTTTGCTGACTCCTGCCCTAGAGATATTCACTGCTAACGCTGTCTGATGTGCATCTTCCCAGACATTTTCTTTGCTTACATAAAGCTAAAGGTCATGTCTGTATGCACAAATAAAAATATATGTAGAGACCTTTTTGTTTTTCTTGTGTGTGTGTGTGTGTGTGTGTGTGTGTGTGTGTGAGACAGGTTCTCCTCTGTCACACAGGTTGCAGTGCAGTGGTATGATCACAGCTCACTGCAGCCCTGACCTCCTGGGCTCAAGTGATCCTCTAACCTCAGCCTTCAGAGTAGCTGGAACTACAGGCATGTGTCACCAGGCTTGGCTAATGTAAAGAAGTTGTTTTTGTAGAGATGGGGATCTTGCTACATTACCCAGGCTGGTCCTGAACTCCTGTCCTGAAACAATCCTCTTGCCTTGGACTTCCTAAAGTGTTAGGATTACAGGTGTCAGCTACCACATATGGCCCCATTTATTTCTTTTTAAATGAAATCATCACTGGGGCATAATTTATCCATTAGTTTGGCTAATGGATAGTGTCAAATAGGAGAAAACATGAATTTTCAAACATTGTTATATATAACAATGTTCATTTTAAGCAGAAATATTTATATTAGCAAAAAATGATAGAAACTTAAGGGTCCATCAAAAGGGGCTTATTTAAATAAATATAGTATAGCCATATAATGAAATATTATGGGTATGTTGAAAGAAATAGAGTATGCTGTCATGGAAAAATGTTGATGGTATGTTAGTAAGAGTTAGTTAAATTGCAAAGCACAAAAAATAGTTTTAAAAGCAATTTCTACCAGGAGAGTATGTCAACATTTCTGGTTTTACATAAAATATATTTTATTTTTATTTATTTATTTTTGAGACAGAGTCTTGCTCTGTTGCCCAGGCGGGAGTGCCATGGTGCGATCTCGGCTCACTGCAACCTCCGCCTCCCAGGCTCAAGGATTCTCCTGCCTCACCTCTCGAGTAGCTGGAATAACAGGTGCCTGCCAATACACCCTGCTAATTTTTGTGTTTTTAGTAGAGACAGGGATTCACCATGTGAGTCGGGCTGGTCTGGAACTCCTGACCTCAAGTAATCTGCCCAACTCACCCTCCCAAAGTGCTGGGATTACAGGTGTGAGCCACTGTGCTCAGCCAAGTAAAATATATTTTAAAACCTACCTTCTATCTAGCTTAAGCCCTCACATGTAAAACACTGAGAGTGGCTTATTTTATCCACTGATATCATATTTGATTCCTAAGTGATTTAATAATTTTTCATATGTGAATTCTAACGCTAGTGAATTGCTTTTTGCATTGTGCCTTTCAAAGTTTTAAACATATTTTGCTGAACATCGTTATTGTAATCACCTGGGAATGCCAGCTCATTGTTCAGGGAACCTAGTTTCCAGGTAGAATTGCAATTTAGTCCAATTGAATATGGCAGTTTTTACAAAACTGCTAGGAGTAGGAACAGAGAAAGAGAATGATGTAAATATGCACTGCGCAGAAGAGTCCATTGCTCTTTCAGTCTGTAATTTCCCATTCTCACCTGTGGGCACATTTTAAGACAGCTGTGAGTTCATGGCGATACATTTTGTTGTGAAAAATGAAAGCTGCAGTATTGAATAAAATTAGAAATAATGCAAAAGACAGATTGTTAATTTTTTTAATGCCATGGCAGATGCAAATGTTCAGTTTTGATGTCTATTTTGAGGACCTGAAACAAGGCTTTTAATCAATGTATTATACATCAAATTTATACTGTTAACTTCTGATTATTCAAATTAATAAAATATTCATAGAGAAATGTCCAAAGTTTTACATTTCTCAGACTTCTGTCCCCCCACCCTCACCATTAATTATCATGCCTAGAAGCTTTTTAGTAAAAGCAGCAGTTGTCAGGCTGACGGAATCTGACAGGCCAGCAAGGCCCAATTACACTTGCGCTATGTGGCACTTTGATGTCCGGGAAACGAAGAGAGATAGGGGCAAATTGTGTGGCACATTATGTTAATGACTTGATTTAATCCAGCCACTAAACTTTGTGTAGCCTGTTAAAAAAGATGCTAACACTAATTACGCCACTTTGGAAAGGAAAGGAGGGGACAAGCATTTCATACTGACAAAGTGAAGCTCATAAATGTTGTAAATGAAATGAAACAAAATGAAGTAATCTATGATTAATTATACATCACAGACACGAAGAAAACAGAAATAACCACGTAATATGTAGAAGTACTGGGAAATCTGTTAGATTCCTTCTAAGGATCAACGTTTCTAGGAAATAACTATGAACTGTCAGATTCTGTAACATGAAGAACAGAAACTGAATGATCTTAAATTGCTTACACAGTGTATCAGATAATTCGAATTCACACTGTAACTGGCATAAATGATACTTATCTAGGACACTACTTCTAGAGCTAATTTTGTGACATTATAAAATAGAGGCAATTTTTTAAAAAGTGGGGATAACTATAGAGTAGGGTTATCTAATTCCTTTTTAACTAGTTTGTGCCTCTAATCTATTTTTTACATTATTGACAGCATGATCTTTCAAAATGTGATCTAAGCATGTAAACTCCTTAAGATCAGGAGCTTAATTTTTTGTATTCGTGGATCTATTCCCAGTCCCTAGAACAAGGCTAGGAACACAACAAATGTTCACTACATATATATCTGTTTAATGAATGAGTGATCTTCTATCCTCATTCCTTAAAAATCTCAGAGGCCTCAATGCTCTGGATTATGCCTACCTTTTCAGCCTATTCTCCTGGGCTCCCTAAGCATACCATAATGGCTTGGCCCACCCGGAAACCATTCTGAATTCCAGAACAAGCCATGCACTATGTTCTCTAAGATTCTCACGCTTTTCATTCCTTTGGCCTATGATTTTCTCACCCTTTTCATGAACTCCTAATCATCTTCAACACTGGCTCCAGCTTTACTGACTCTAGGAAGTCATCCTTGATGAAGGGAAGGCCCCTCAGGTTGTCTTAGGGACCCCTTCTGAATGCTCCCATAGCACCCCATGCATTCCATTCTCCTGGTGCAGACCACTACACATTTTAATTGTGTTTCCCCTACAGACTACGAATTCTTCGAGGGAAGGAACTGCTTCTTGTATGCCTGCCTGACACACAATGGATGCTAATAAATGAATAATTGTTGTGAGGAAATATTAACATAGGATGTACTTAGCACATAACAGGCATTCAGTAATACATTCCTTCCTATGAAAGCTATGTTTCACTGTTCTGAGATTTTTACCAGAAGCAGTTCTTAAAGAGAAGACAAAAGAAAAAACTAATGAACCACAAGTACTTTTAAGCTTACAAAAGGATTTATGAAACAATATTACAACCAAAGTTAACACCATCAATAAATAATTAGGCAAAATGACATTTTCTGCCTCCTGATATGACGCAATGAAGAGGACCTAGTATCGCTTCTGTATTCCTACCAAAATGCATAACTGGAATCTGATCTTGAGGAAACACCAGACAAATCCAGTGAAGAATATGTTACAACGTAAATGGCCTGTATTAAGGAGTGTCACTGTTATAAAAGACTACAAGAAAGCCTGAAGAACCATTACAGATTAATGGAGGCTAAAGAGGCCTGAAAACGAAATGCAATGTGTGATCTGGATTGGATCTTGGACCATATGAATAAGATGCTATAAATGATATTACTAGGACAACTGACAAAATTCTAATGAAAACTGTAGATTAGATAACAATATTACATAACTGTTCTGAAGTGTTTAGAATTAGGGAGCAAATTCCACATGAATAGATTAATGCCCTCACTCTGTTAGTTCCCTTGACAGCTGATTGTTAAAAAGAACCTGGCAACTCCTACCTCTCTCTTTCCTGCTTCCTCTCTTGCCATGTGATCTACACATGCTCTGGCTGCCCTTATCCTTATGCCCTGATTGGAAACAGCTTGAGGCCCTCACCAAATGCAGATGCCAGTGCCATGCTTCTTGAACAGCCTGCAGAACTGTGAGCCAAATAAACTACTTTTCTTTGTAAATTACCCAGCCTCAGGTATACCTTTATAATAACACAAAACAAACTAAGAAAACATAGGATGCTGGTCAGTGACTGCTGCTGAAAATAGAATTTTTTAAAGCCCATGGGAGCTGAAGCATGAAGAACTGCTTGCTTTAAACGATGTTCACATTTGAGATAGCATCTGAAACCATTATAGGAAATTAAATTTTGGAATGGTAGTGAAGACCGTATCAGGCTGTAGCAAAGTAACACAAATTATTTTCCCTTAAGTAATGAGAAAAAAAAATCCAGTTTATTACAAAGAAAAAATATATGTATGTCAGAATTATGTGAATATTTTAGAGAAATAGTTATTTCTTTTGCTAAATTTCTTTGTTAAAGTTTATTATACCTTAGTTAAGAGCAATGTACTCACTTCACTGAGATGCTAGCAATGTTGCCAACATACACATGGTTCTATTGCAGGTCTAAGTAGGAGTTTTCATACATTAGATGCTGTTATTATAATTAATAAATATATAATAATAATGATAATAACACTTTGGACAGATAAAATGTTCTATTTGTATTTATTATGCACAGAAACAGTGGATATCTTGATTTCATGGAGGAATCTGTGACAACAACTGAAATGTTCTGTTCTACTGTTTTGTTTTATTTCTTTATTTTTTTAGAGACAGAATCTCACTCTGTCACCCAGACTACAGTGCAGTGGTGCAGTCACAGCTCACTGCAGCCTTGAACTTCTGGGCTCATGTGATCCTCCCGCCTTGGCTTCCCAGTGTTGGCATTACAGGTGTGAAGCACTGTGTCTGGTCTGTGGTTTTGTTTTAAAGAGAGACTAAGCTAAGAATGTGTGAAGGAAGAGTTAAAAGAAATATTCCAATTCTTATCAATAAAGTAAAAATTCTACAAAAGAAGTATAATTAATCACAAGAAAAATTAATGTAGATGCACGGAAAAGCTAGAGCTTTTTACTCACATTTACTTTATAAAAACTTTTTCCCTCTTACAATAAAAAAATGCTCTGGTAAATAGTATACCTCCCATAAATATTTTAAAAAATATAATTCTCTTCTCAAAATTTCAATTTACATACTACTTTTCAGCCATGTGCTACAAGAAAAGCAAAGTATACCAGTGCAAGATTAATTGCTTTCTAAGAAGCCTTCATTTGTTTTGGAAGAAATGAAATAACTGTAACATATTATCAGTGGATATGTCTAGGTAAGAGTAGTCTATGAATTCACATAGGCAAACTACTATAGTTTCAAAGGGCATCTCACATTTTGAGTTCTTTAAAGTTCAAATCTGTTTCAACACATCTTGGTATGCTAGTCTTGAAAAGGAGTCAAGAAGTCAGCTAGTTTTAAGCAAATAACTATTGTAGGTACAGATTTAAGGCACTCTTTGTGAAAATAATACTTGTATGTTAGAATCCATTACATAATGAAACCATAAATAAAAATTTCTTGAACTAGATGACTACTTGGTTAAGATTATGATAAACATTAAAGTTTTTCCAGAAACAGTTTTCCTTAAGATTTTTATATATGAAGACTGCACATGTACTGTGAATGAAAGGCAGCCTTATTTCAGAACATTTCTAGTTGGCATCAAGTTACTGACCTGTTTGATATTCTTGGAGATAGGACCTGGAATAATACAGTCATCACTGTCAGAAGCTGACATGTCCTCTTCAACTGTTAAAAAATAAAAGGGTAACATTTACACAAGTTAAACCAATTCTACTTATACCTTGTAAAATAAAGAGAAACAAGCACACACCATAAGATAACCTTAAGAAACACGGTAATTGTATCTAGATCTTTTTTAGTAGCAAATTTGTTTACAGACACATTACATTTTAGGAAAAAAAAAGACTAAAAATTTCAAGGTTAATTTTGGTAGAAGCAAAGGAAATGCCAATACAAATACAGTTTATTGTGAAATTTAAGAAAAAATTTTTAAGAAGAGAAGCATAGGGTAGTAGATGTTTTTTAACAGTCTGACCAGTAACGTTATGTAAGTCAATGCTATTCTTATTAGAGTTTTAACATTTTTATTGCTTTATTGAAATAAAACTGACAGACAATAAGCTACAGACAATTAAACTGCAAAATTTGACACACACACACACACACACACACACACACACACAAACACACACACATTAATTATTTTTAGAGACAGGGTCTTGCTATGTTACCCAGGCTGGGGTACAGAGGCTATTCACAGGCACCATCACAGCACACTGTAGCCTCAAAGTCCTGGGCTTAAGTAATCTTCCCTTCTCAGCCTCCCAAGTAGCTGAGACTACAGGCGTGCAACACCATGCTTGGCTAAAATTAGATGTTTTGCTGTAAGTGTAACTCTGTGAAACCAACACCACAGTTAAGATAGTGAACATGTCCATACCTCAAAAAGTCTCCTCAGGCCCCCTCTTCCTTTCTGCCCCTCCCCATTCCTATTCTTACAGATTAGTTTGCTTTTACCAGATTTTTAAAAATACAGTAAGTGGTCATTTTTGGCTGGGTTTCAATTTTTAAAAAGTCAAGACCTCTACACTAACGCAGACAATAATACTGAACTCAAAGAGAAAATAAAACTGTTTAAAACATAAATTGGGAACATGGTCAGCAACAACACTTGTATTCTATTGTGGAGCTCCAAGTTGAAATAAGAAGAGATACAACAATTCCACCTAACTACAACTAAGCAGATGGAACTATATTCTATCATTTCTGTCAAGAAACAGGTATTGTGAAGTAGATGCTACCATTAAATGAAGAGTTCCATGATGCACACTCTAACAGACAAAACAAAGCACAGAGTTAACTAAACAATGTTAGTTTAAATAAGAAAGTCACCTTCTGGTTCCAAGTCCTCTGTTATTTCTGTTTCATCTTCAGAAGATGTCAAGCTTTGTTCTGCAAGCTGACCTTCAGATAGTAAAGACACATCATCTTTTCCTTGCTGCATTTTCTCAGTATTTTCTTTTACCTCATCTACACTGCTTTCTTGTGAAACCTGAAGAAATAAAAGCACACTGGCATATTTATTATTGCTTAGATCACATTTTATAGCATTATTGCTGGAACAATTGAATAATAAAGCATGTAAATTTGAGACTTAAATATACAGATATGTGATATGTATGAGACTCAGAAAACAACCACTTCAATTTGTACAGACAAATGACAATATATAGATAAATGGAAATCTGAATATGTACTAAGAATAAAAAATGTATTAATCTCAAAATGAATTTTACATTAAGACTTTAATTCACACATCCATATATTACCTGCCAATAGCAGTATAATTATAGCTGTTACCCTTGTCATATTTTTGACTTTCTATTCCAAGGAAGTCACATATAAAAATAGGAGAAATGCTATGACTTCCTGAGTCATGTCAAAACTTATAAGACAAAGTCTTTAAGAACCAAATTAAACCTTCCAAAATAATTTTAACACAAACACATACCTCGGGAACAGGTGGAACAATTGGCATATTAATTTCTATTTCTGGTATATGCTCTACCTCTGGTGAAATTTCCTTCATATCTTCAGGAGGAGGAGAAGTCTCCTTATATTAACGTGAAAACATGCATATATGTTATTTTTTATTTATTACTAAATCCCAAATCATTCTATTACATACATATTGAACTAATAAAAATTGGCAGCAAATATAATACTCATATGACACTGAATTTACTTAATTTCAATAAAATGGTATTTATATTCTTTAAAATATAAATATATATAATATATATGTAATTTAAGAACTGCAAGTTCAGTTCATTGAAGCACTGTTTACATAGCAAAAAAAACTAAGAGCAATGCAAACGTCCAATAGGGCATTAGTTAAATAAAATATGCTATATCCAAATACCTGAGTTCTGTGTTACTATGAAAAAATTTGATGTAGATCTGTGTTTATTAACATTACAGAGAATATATAACATGGTATTGAGTAAAAAAGCTGCTTACAGAACAATATATATAGTTGTATTATGTTTGATTAAAATACAAACGAGCAAGCAAACGTATGTATGTGTATATTTCCACGGGAAAAAGCATGAAAGGAAATTCATCCAAACAGTATCTCTGAGTTTTAGATTTGGGAACATTAGAACATTAACTTTTTATTTTCACTGTTTTTTTTCTTCTTCTTTGTATTTTCTAATATTTCTGTGATGATTATAAATTACTCATGTGATTTTAAAAATGTCATATGTTAGCATAGGTATGTATTCCTTGTGATCAATGTCACCTTTTTATTTCATCAAATATGAATTTATAGTTAGCTATTATTCCTGGGTTAATAAACTAATGTTTAGTTTTAAAATATAGCTTATGACTTTTACTATTTTTAAAAGTAAACATGGCCAATGTAGGAAATGTAAAAGATAAATATAAAATAAATCAATATAAATCTAGTACTCAACGGTGGTATCTATTAAACTTGTTAGATTTCTATTTCTGTAAAACTAATTTTTGATGGAAATAAAAATTTTGGTTACAGAGTAATAACTGCATTATAAATACAATATATCCTGTTACATTTTAAAAAATTTAATATCAGAACATAAATATTTTCTCCTGATATGAAACTTGGAAAACATAATTTTAAATGACAATAGAATATTATATTGATGGGTGTGCCATGGCTTAATGAACCATTTTACTGCTGTTGGACATTTAACTAGTTCACAGTTTTTAGGTATTATGACTAACATTGCAACAAACACCTCTATGTTTGTGTCTTTTTAATGTTAGTGGTCATTTACTCAGGAATCAGGCTGTGTTCAAATCCCAGTTCTAATACTTTGTCCATGAGCAAGTTACTTAACCTCTCTAAACATCACTTTCCCCATCTTTAAATGGGAATAATTCTAGTATGAACTACATAGGGTTGTTGTGAGGATTAAATGAGTTAATAAGCACTCCATAAATACCAGTGATAAAACATCTACTGAATTATAATTATTGAATTCATTATTTATCATACACATATTAAATGCTCTGAATGTGCCAGGTATTATTTTAAGCTCTGGAGAGACAGAATATTTTGAGGTGGGTGGTAGTTACACAGGTGTATACATATTTAAAAATCCATTGAGCTCTATGCTTATGATTTATGTCCTTTACTATGTAAGTTATATGCGAATTACAAAGAAGATATATTTTCTAAAAAGTCCACCAAAGAGAATGGTAACAATCTGAATACAGTAGACATTTTTAAAGTACAGCTGACACCTTTTGTGGATGACCTGGGTGTGGGGGTGAGACAAAAAGAGGAGTCAAGAGGACGCCTCCAAAATTTCATGCCTGTGCAATCAAGTGAGTGATTATGTCATTTACAGAGAATGGGAAACAGTGAAAGAGGCAAACATTTTGGAAGAGGGTTGGTATAATCAGAAGTTTGGTTTCTGACATGTTAAGTTTAAATTCCTATTAAACATTCATTGCACATTAAATAGGTAGTAAGAAAATGAATATGAAATTCAGCAGTGAGGTCTAGACTAAAGATTATAGATATGAACGTGTCAGTATATAGATGCTTTTTAAAGCCATGGGGCTGTATGAGATCTCTTAATGTAGATATGGATTGAGAAGAGGTCTAAGGATTGACTACAGAGGCACGTCGACATTTAAACGTATGGTTAAGGAGCGTGAGAAGTATAATAGTAAACTTGGAGGAAAGCTAGGAAGGTATGGTGTCCCAGAGGCCAAGAGAAGAGAGGCCCGTATTCCACCGTGTCAAATGCTCCTGGGAGACTAAGATAGGCACTTAGAATTGACTATGGCATATGGCAGAGAGAAAGTCACTGAGACCTTAGTTAAGAGTAGTTTTATGAGGATGAAAGCTTGACTGAAGTGAGTCCAAGAAACAATGTGAAGTGAAGGAGACAGAATTTAGAAAACTTTTGAAGACTTTTTTTTTTTAAATAAATAGGAGCAGAGGATTGGGGCAGAAGCTAAAGAGAGGTAAGGGCCCAAAAAAGGGTTTAGATAAGAAATTTGAACAGTTAACACTTACATATAGTGCCAAAACACAAAGCGATCATTTTAATGGGAAAAGACATACTTTATTCACCTGCTTCCATTTAAATTAGGTAGGGAATAGTATGCCTATATAATTTATTTCAAATATTTCTTATGAAAAAATCACTATTTTCAGTGTTGACTACTTACATCACTCTGACGTGGCATGATATCCACGAAAGATACCTTCTTATCTACAGGTGTTAAACGTTGTCTTGGTTTAGGTCTTGGTGCCTAAGACAAACCAACCAATATGTCAGACTGAGTATGAT